>NC_016090.4:15952999-16075719 GCF_000004515.6 Glycine max | reverse complement strand
GTCAAAGAAGTGCTACAAGGAGGCAGCCTATGATGCAATCCTCCCTAGGAAGGGACCAGTCACTAGAGCCATTAGCAAGAGGCTCCAAGAGGATTGGACTAGAGCTGCTAAAGAAGGCCCTAGGGTTCTCATGAACCTCAAGGTAGATTTTTGAGCCCATGGGCCAAGGTTGGGTCCAATTCTCTTTGAACATATTAGACTAGGATGTCATTATATTTGGTCCTTGTATTTAGGGCTCCATAATGTAGGTAGGGTACCCTAGAAATATAGGATTTTTCAGCCCTTGTATTTTAGGGCACCTAGACTAGTTTTTGTATTAGGGGTAGTTTTGTAATTTCACATGCACTAAGTGAATATTTGATGTGTGTTGGGAAATAAAATTTAATTGAATTGGTAGAAGCCCAATCCAATTAAATTTTAGAGTGGGAGGTGATCATTTGCTTACTACACCCCATTGTCACATCATATAATCACACTTTGTGCATGTCCTTCATGCTTTACATGTCTCAAGACACCTAAGCACACTTAGTGGAGAATCTTGGAATTGATCTTGGATTAGTGGGCTGAACCATATTTATTTGACTGATTTAAAAATCATGAAAATCCTCACAACTCGTGAAGTCCTTAATATTTTAGCCAAAATCTTAGTTTGGCCACATCCAAAATTGTGATTTGCTATACGACTTCTAAATTATGCACTTATTCATATAATACATGTTGTTGAGTTGTTGTGATATTAAACAATTAAGTTTTTTGTCATTAATATTATAATAATTTTATTAAATCAAATTAATTACTTTCTGTGTTAATATTAAAATAATTTTATTAAATCAAATTAATTAATAATACAATCAAGTTCATACGAAATTATTATTTTACTTAATTTCTAAATGTTTAAAATACTAAAAAATTCTTTTAAACTAAAATTTACATTCAAAATATTTTTTAAAAAAATAAAAGAAGTGTAATAAGTTTTACGCGACTTCGAGGTCGAAAAGAAAATTTTAACTTCTAAGTCCGGTTGAAATCAAACACTTCTAATGAAAAATCATATGAATATTAAATTAAAAAAGTCGTGATAAGTTTTACGTTCTGGATCGAAAAGAAAATTTTAACTTCTAAGTCCGGTTGAAATCAAACACTTCTAATGATAAGTCATATGAATATTCACGAGGTCAACAAAAATTCACAAAAAAAATAAAATAAAATATTGTATAAAGTTTTACTACTTTTGTATGCAAAATCGTGAGTACCCATATAACTTATTATTATTTGAGAATTAACTCAAAAATTACACCTCTTTAGTAAATTTGAAAAGAAATTACCGTGGTTAAAAAGCCACAGTTCAGCACCAGCACCGATTCATGCTCTTGCTTTAAAACAAAACCAGCAACGACAACATAATAGTATTCAACATCGAAAGGATTCCATTTAAGAGAGTTTCCATAATAGTATTCAAAACGAATGAAGGGCAAAATGAGAAATCTGTTATCTAAACTTGAAATTCGATTTTATCCTGAGGCAGAAGCAACTCTGAGCTGCTTTGCACAAAATCGATTTGTTGTTCTAAATCACGTTGAATAAAAAAATCCTTCATGGTGAACAGAATTTATCACTTTTAATTGACTGAAAAATACTTGCATTTAAGGGTAGTGGACGTGTATCCAAACACACGCTCAGCCGTACATTGGAGAAATTAATTGTTGCTAACCACCCACCCTCAATTTTTTTGGCCCACCGTTGAAACCACGACACATTTTTTCCGTTAATGATTAGTTTGGTTTAAACAATGAAAATAGAACATAAATTTTTTAGTAAATAATTAAATTTTTCTTGAAAGTGTAGAATATTGATAAATTTGTTTCTAAAAGATGAAAAGTTTAAATTTAATTTTTAATATGTAAAAGTGCGATAAATTAATCCCGTAAATATTTTAATGATAAATTAATTTTTAAACTTTGTAACTTAATGTCTAATTGATCTTTAAAAAATATAATTTATTGTCAAATTAGTTTTTAAATTTTACAATTTAATGACAAAGTAATCTCATAACAGAAGAATTAATTTGTCATAATTTTTCTACAAAGAATAAATTTGTATTTTTTGTTTTCAAAAATCAATTTGGTACCGTATCATATTTTTAGGGAAGGATAAATTTAGTTATTTATTCTAAATTTTTAAATTAAAGTAAAATGTAAAACGTGTGAATCTAAAAAAAAGTACAAAAATTTACTTCAATATTATTTCTCTCCTCCATACCCAACACAATATAAAAACATGCCTTAAACGAAGAAAGAAATAATCACACATTTGCATTAACTCTAAAAATATTGCATGAGAAGAAACTTCTCAGGAAAATGTTTCCTAATTTCTATTTTTGTCACGTTCCCATAATTGTTCTATTTGTTCTTGCACTTTTTGTATAGATATCGTCTCAACATGGGTCTAAGGTGTAACAACTTCCTGGCTTTGAAGGCCCTCTTCCCGTTGAACTCAAAATGGTAAAATTTTAAGAGTTTTCTATATTAACAATTATAGGAAACAAACAGGATCTTAAAACTTATGATTCTTACATATAAATAAACAATGTGTATCTTTCTCCATAGTGAGACTTCTCTCCAGTGTACTTTGATTTCTTGGAAGAGGAGAGAAACAAGATTTCACTCCTTTGACTATTCTTTTTGTCTCTCTACGTTTGTGATGACTAGAGATTAGAGAGGATGTTTTTCTGTCAAGAAGGAGACCTTATTTCACATTAGTGGGTATTAACCCCTTTTATAACCACTACTCCCATCAAGTAGCAGTTACCTTTAGAAACTTTTCCTATTTAAGCCGATTACAATTTAGTCCCTAATTATTAATTATTTATTTATTAGTCCCTACATAAGTCACTATGCCTCTCACATGAGACATTTATTCTAACATTCTCCCACTTGACTCATGTAACATTACTAAACATTATGGACTAAATATATAAATAGATTAAACTAGCATAATGTACATTAAAATGACTAAATTGTTCTAAAGATTGGGTACATTATAATTTTATGATTAAGAATAGAAACAATTTCGAGTCATAACGGTTGTACATCACTTAATCGACATAGTCCCTTCCATCTATTACAAATTAGTCTTCTCCTTAATATGGCCATTAGTTAAGAGTACATAATTGGTCCAACATAATATCTTTATTCAAGACAAACTTGTTAACATTACTCTAACACAAACATGCATGCAAACATAAAGAACAGGTAATCAGAAACATATCATAAATGAACTCAGAGTGTCATTAAAAATATATAAGGTAAATTACACTTAATGATCATCAATAACAATAATGCTCATACTTTCAACATGTTCTATAAATGTCTTGGGCAGTAATCCCTTTTTCAAAGGGTCAACTATCATAAAGTTTGTGCTAATATGTTCTATTGACACTCTTTGCTTTTGAACTTTCCTTCACGATAAAGTACTTCAATTTCATATGCTTAGCACCCTTAGAGTATTTTTCGTTCTTTGAGAAAATACTATTGTGGAGTTATCATAATATATTTTCAATGGTTTAGCAATACTGTCGACAATTCCAAGCCCTGAAATAATGTTCTGCAGCCAATTAGCATGAATTGTAGCCTCAAAGCATGCTATAAATTGAGCTTTCATAGTAGATACAACAACAACTGATGCATACAAAGTTGCTTCCATTTGTCTTCGTTCCATATCATTTTTAGGACATTGTGAGACTAAATTTGTCTCCTTTATAAATTAGAATAAGTGATGTTGAACACCTTTCCATCTTGAATCTCTCTAGTATGCTTTCTGAGATAAGCCTAACAATCCTTATGATCCATTACCGAATATTTCTATCCCTATCACATAGCTTGCCTCACCCATATCTTTCATTTCAAAGTTGCTAGAGAGAAACTTCTTAGTTTCATGAAGAAGACCAAGATCATTAGTTGCAAACAAGATATCATCAATATACAAAATTAGAAAAATGACCTTACTACTACTGACCTTCAGATATATACACTGATCAACAATATTTTCTTTAAATCTAAAGGAAACAATGATATCATTAAACCTCAAATACCATTGGTGGGAAGCTTACTTAAGACTATATATTGATTTCTTTAATTTGCACACCATGTGTTCCTTTCCTTCAACTGAGAACCCCGTTTGTTGGTCCATATGAACATTTTCCTCTAAATTTCCATTAAGAAAGAAAATTTTCACATTCATATGATATAGCTCCAAGCCATAATCAGCTACTAATGGCATGATAATTTTGAAAGAATCCTTTCGTGAGATCAGTGAAAATGTCTCTTTATAATGTCATCTTTCTGAGTAAATCCATTAGCAACAAATATATAGCCTTGTAACATTCAAGGTTGCCATGAGAGTCACGTTTAGTCTTGAAGACCCACTTACAACCAACTCTCTTACAACCCTTTGGCAATTCTACAAGGTCCCAAACACAATTATGTTTCATGTAATTTATCTCTTCTTTCATGGCATTTAACCACTTCTCAGAACTATCATAGCTTACAGCTTGTGAAAATGAAACTAGACCATTATCATTAATGCTTAAGTCTGTTTCTGTTTTATGTAGGTATATCACATAGTCATTCAAAATAACTGCTCTCCTTTCTCTTTGAGATCTCCTTATTATTACTTTTTGTGGTTCTTCCATAATAGGTTCATTATGTATCATGGGCTCATTATTGTGTTGCTCTTCTTCATTATTTTTTGGAACAACAACTAAAGGAGCAATCACCTTACTACTAGAGGCATAAGCTAAAAGGGACTTGTACTCTAACTTCTTTAATTTTTGTGAAACTGTACTCCCACTGATTTCACCATTTTCAATGAACCTTGTATTTTAAGTTTTGAAAATTCTCATACTATGATTAGGACAATAAAATAGATACCCCTTTGACTTTTTAGATAATGAATGAAATATCTACTAATTGTTCTTGCATTCAATTTTCTTTCTTGTGGATTATAAACCCTTATTTCTGTTGACAACCCCAAACATGTAGATGCCTTATACTAGGCATCCTATTTGTCCACAGTTCAAAGGTGTCTTTGGAACTGCCTTACTAGGAACCCTATTCAACAAATACATGACATTTTTCAAGGCATACATCCACAAAGATACAGGTAATGTTGAATTGCTTAACATACTCTTAACCATATCCATTAAAGTTCTATTATGCCTTTCTGATACACCATTTTGTTGTGGTGTATCAGGCATTATGTATTGCGCATAAATGCCACATTTCTGAAGGAATTTAGAAAATGGATCTGGGTGTTGCCTAGTTTCATCGTATCTTCCGTAATACTCATCATCTCTATCAAACCTAACAACTTTCATCTTCCCGTCTAATTGTCTTTCTACTTCATTCAAGTAAATTTCTAAGACATCCACTACCTGAGATTTCTCATGCAGTAAGTAGACATAACCGTAACGTGAATAGTCATCAATAAAGGTGATAAAATATCTTTCTTTTTTTGAAAGAATTAACATCAAAAGATCCACAAATATCAGTATGTACAATTTCAAGAAGCTGAGTGCTTCTTGTCGCTCATTTCTTTGTATGTTTTGTTTGTTTTCCCTTAATACAATCCACACAAATATTTAGATCCGTAAAATCTAGATCAGGAAAATTTTCATTCTTTATTAATCTTTCCATCCTTTCTCTAGAAATATGACCTAAACATTTATGCCATAAGAAAGCAGATCGTTTGTTCACTAAACTATGTTTAGTGCCAATATTATGATGTAAAGTTAAAACAGTTTTAGCATACAAACCATCTAATTTCAATTTATATAAATCATCACAAAGAACACCAGTACTAATGAGATGATTATGCTTAAATAAACTGAAACATCCATTACCAAAATTAAAAGAGTATCCAGTAACATCAAGTTTAGATGATTAAACTAAATTCGTAGGTAAACTAGGTACATAAAGAGTTTCTAGTAAATCAAAATGATGTCCAGTGTCAAGTTTTAAATGATAAGTCTCGATCGCTTCCACTTGAGCTTTCACTCTATTCTCCATGAAGATGAACTTCACATTTGGGCTTATGGCTTGGATTGTAAGGAATCCCTGCATAGTGTTAGAAACATGAGTAGTACATCCAGAATCAATCCACCATGTATTATGGGAAACTTTGGTTAAGTTTGATTCAAAACATACAGGAGCATTAAGCTCACCTTTCTTTTTGAACCAAGACTTACACTTTAGACAATCCTTCTGGAAGTGTCTAGATTTCCCACAAAATTGACAATTATTGCCCTTTGATACCTTCTTCTGGATTTGCAAAGAGTCGTCATTGATCTTTAATGGCTCTTTGCCTTTATCATGTTTCTTCACAAATTTCTTTCCAGCTCCTTGATTTCCTTGATGACTTACATAATGGATTGAGTGACTTCCTAGATTCTTAAGCCTCATTTCTTCCTGAACTAACATACTGTGCATTTCATGCACTTTCTATTTATCTTCCATGGTATTATAGCTCATTTGGAATGACCCATACTCAGATGGTAATGAGTTCATAATAAAATGAACAAAGAAATTCCCATTCACAGTTATTCCCAAGGTCTTAAGTCTTGTTGCAATGTTTGTCAGCTCAATGACATGTTCATGCATAGTATGTGAACCATCAAACTTCATGGTGGTCAATGTACTCATTAATATCCCAGCAAAAGACTTATCAGCTGTTTAAGAGCACTCTCCCACTAACCCTATAAAATCTTTAG
Source organism: Glycine max (assembly GCF_000004515.6). Classification (NCBI taxonomy): domain Eukaryota; kingdom Viridiplantae; phylum Streptophyta; class Magnoliopsida; order Fabales; family Fabaceae; genus Glycine; species Glycine max. The sequence goes on along the minus strand of NC_016090.4, from coordinate 16,068,953 downwards.
CATCATCATGTTTGAGAGCGCTCTCCCATTAGACTGAGTCTATTAGATCTTTCTCAAGCTTCATAATGGACTATCTCTTCACAATAAAATTCACACAAGTGTCAGAGAAATGTCCCTCGCACGGAGACAGTGAAATAGAGGCTCCAATCCCTTCTCCTTCTCTCTAATGCATGGAAACCCTAGTAGATCAACAAGAGGAAAAACTTGAGGAATCTTAGGGAACCACTAAAGACGCCGTTATCTCTACCGGACTACACATGTAAGCCCACTTAGAGGTAAGAGATGAGTTTATCGCAATTGGGGTTAAAATGAACATGTGTAAGGATCCTTAGAGGATCAAATTGGAATTTATTTTGGGATGTTTACTATATTGTGATTCTTCCTTTATGATTATAATTACGAGGTTGTTGTGTTTGACAGGCTAATTGATGCTCTGATGTGAATTGGTTGATAAAATTGAGTGCTTTTGGTGTTTTCATGTTTTTGACCTATGATTTTGATTTCCTTTGATTTTGATATGATTATGTGAAATTTTTTGAGGGGTTTAATCATATGAACATAACATATTAATATTATTGTTGTGTGACATTATATAATGCATGAGGCATGATAACATGTTGTCTTGGATTATGGAAGTGTGATGAACTATGTGTAAGTAACCAGTTGAGTATTTGTTAAATTGTGAGATCACATGTGTATTGAGATTTTATGTGCATTGAGTTGTGAGTTATTGTTTGCCCCACTCACGGTTCACTTCTTCTTCTTTTCTTTTCTTTTTGAAACACGGAAGTGGGGTCGCGTGTGTTACTGGCAAGCACACCGGATCGTCGAGTATTTTAAATTAAAACGAAATGATTCGAGTATTGAACATAGTGAACTTGTTTATTTGGAAAAGTTTTGTTCAATAATCAGGCATTTTGTTGACAGAAAATAATAATTATGAATTGAAGTAAAAGTATGATATATCCTAATTAGAAAAACAGTAAACGCAAGCAATTAAAAGTGACAACAGTGGTTTAAAAGTGTTGGGTCTTTCTAATAAACGAGTTGATGCATATAAAGATATTTCTCTAATTAAGAATGTTCTTGTGTTCTATGCTGAAGACTAAAGTACTAAACCTCGATCCCTCATAAGTTTAGACTAATTCAAACTAAACTTCGTTCTCAAATCCCTCTTGTTGAACTAGGTTTAATTTAAACAGCATTATACTCACATCATAAGAAAAACTAAAACTCTGCACTCTATCCCTAGTAATGCAGTTATCTAGCCCTACTCTATCAAGTTCTAAGGAAACGGTATACTTCCCAGTGCTAAAGTTCCCTAACAATACACACTAGTGGGTGATCAGACCAAAGGCATGCAACAATAAAGCATTGATAGAAGCAATGAACACATAAAACACACTTAATTAGATATGAAAAGTATTTACATCAAGTGTTCATTAGAAATCCCCAACTAGGGTTTTAGCAACCCATTACAAGGAGACCTAAATTACAAATCAGACAGAAAATGAAGAGCAATTGCTACTTACACAGGAAGGGGAATCCCTCCTCCTCTTCTTCGCACCTCACAATCACTCAAACACTCTCAAATCACTCTCAAATGGCTCCTTGCTGTTGCTTCCTTCTCTGAGTGTGTGCAAATGTTGTATGTGTAATAATTTCGTTCTTCTCTCTTGTCATTCTGACCTAATTCTGACAATTCAGGCTTTAAATAGGCTCTAAAATCGCGTCGTCACGCTTAGCGAGATGATCTTGCGCTTAGCGCACTGCTTCGATTCAGGTGCTCTTCTAGATGCCTTCTTCACGCTAAGTACGATGAAGCTGCGCTTAGCGATGGATACGCGCTAAGCCCACCGAGTTCGCTTAGTGCGACAACTATTTGGCACTTCAAGAAATCAGCTCCTTTTTACCTGAAATTGTACAGATTTTAACATTAATTCCAATAAAAAAGATCCCAATGAAAAAGATCAAAACACAACAAAGTTTGTTTACAATTCCTACAAAAGAACTATAAATTGGGGAAAACTATACATATTTTGCAAAAAATTTCTATACAAAAGTTAGTCGTATAAGACGACTAACAAACTCACCCAAATTTACAATTTTGCTTGTCCTCAAGCAAAGAAAGAACAACTCACTTGTCCTCAAGTGACAATATCTATAGTGGTTATTAAAAACTTGTGTTTGCCTCAAGAGAATTCAATCACATGAAATGAATGTCATAAAATGCTTCAATCAACAGCCTTTCACAAAACATGCAACTTTTCAAAGATAGGAACATTTTTATTAGGACTCACAACTGAAATAAGCTAGTAAGAATGACAGATATCAAGGAAGGATCATTAACCAAAGCCTTACAGTCATTGTTTCACTTAAGCATAAGTGTTTAGGCTTATTTAATCATCAACAACTAACACAGATCTCAACCTTTGCAATTCATCTCATGCCATACAGTTATAAACACACAAATTGAATCAGAAGGACTTTTCTTAGGCTTGTAATGAGGCTGGGTTGCAAATAATTCATGGTTTTTCTAGGATGCAAAAGCTTAGATTCAAGGGGACCATTCATCCATAGATCAACCTTTTTCTTTTTATTCCCAATCCTATTACTTGCCTTTTTTTTTACACTCAACTTTCTTTTCAATCAATAGCAGCACACACACACTTTTTATTTTATACTTACAGTTGTTTTTTTTAATACATTTGATTGTGTGTACTACTCTGCTCTTACCATTCCATTCCTTTTTACCCAGTAGCTCCCCCAAATTTGGGGCAAACTTTCTTTGAGATGTGACTCCCCCAAATTTGGGGCAAATTTTGCCTTGAACCAAGTCTTTCTATGAATGATGCTCTCCTACAACCTAAGGCAAGGTAGCAAGAGATAAACTATGTAGGCTCAAGGTTCAATCAATCAAACATCCATTCAGCTCAAAATGGGTGCAAGGGATAAATCATTCATGCACACGGTAAGCTTTTTGGCTAAGTGGCTATTTACAATAAAACATGGCCTTCATCATCCTAAAATTCATGCATTCATTCCATAATTCAGAGATTCATGCAAAAGTCATTACCCAATGTTAGTCGTTTCTCTCAAAATTAAGATCACACTTTCACCGGGTTACGGTTAACGCATTCCTTCACAATCAATCTGACAAATCGACTAACATTTTCAGTCATAATCCTAGTTTCATGTTCTTTCTCTTCTAATGACTGCATGGTCTATCAAGGCATATGATTTACGCATTGCAATCCACTCAAATCATACAATCTATCCATTCAAACCAATCAACAAACACTGATTTCCAAAATCAGACATCAAACCACTGAATATAATCAATGTACTGTTCAATCATGCTTTTATACAAGCTACCAAACAAAATATAACTATAAAATGAAATTAAAAACTGAACTGAAATTTAAAGAAACTGAAACATAAACATAAAATGAACTAAAAAAACAATAATAATAAAACTGTTCAAAATGCAAGAAAATAAATATCTTGTCAATCATCCTGTGAATGATCCTTTGCATGCTCGTTAAGGTCCAACACCAGAGCAAATATTAGGTCTTGAGAAATAGACTAGTTAGGCACTGGTGCTGGTGCAAATGGCTCTGGGATATCATCAAGAACTGTAGTTGGAGATGATTGAGGAACAGGCTCTAGTGATGCTACCTCCTTCTGAGCACTAGCTAGATCAGTCTCATAAACAAATGGCTCAGGAGGGATGGGCTTATCCTCCTCTGGCACAGGCTCTTAGGCTGCAGAGGCCTCACCCCCTCCCGAAGGAGAAAGCTGGACTCCTGGCCAAGCCACTTGGCTAATGAACTTGTCCACGCTAATGATAGGCTATAGGCCTGAGCTCTGCAATCTCTGCATGATTATGATCTGGTCTTTATGAAGGCTCTACAACATGGCAAGTAAAGTATCGGAGCTGACTGTGGAAGGTCCTGAAGGAGTGGGAGCTAAAGCTGGAGCTGGTAAAGATGAAGCTGGAGCAGATGGAGCTACAGTAGAAGTAGAAGGAGTTGGGGTAGGGAGAGCAGAAGATGGTGGAGCCTCAGACCTCTTGCCCTTGGTCTTTCGGGGTCCCCGAAAAGTGACCGAGGGTTCATCAAGGTTCCAACAATTTTTCTTCACATAAGCCAAATTAATGGCTGGACTAAGACTCTCAAAAGTCATTGAATCAGAAGTGACTCCCCGGGCTTTGCATAAAGCAATTATGAGGGCAGGGAAACCTAGCCTCGAGGAGTCATGCTGAGCTATCATAGAAATCTGAGCGGAGATAATGTAGCCCAGATTCATATCCATCTTCTGAATAATGCCATAGATCAACCTAGCCCTGTCCAGTGTGATGTCAGACGTGTGAGAAATAGGGGCCAGGTTGGAGAATGATAAAATGCTCCATGTCTGATCGAGCATGGTCAGATTCTTCCGCAAGACCTTCAATGGAAGCCCATCAGCATTAAGCTTAAATCCCCTCCTAGGGATGCATAGTCGGGCTGCTAGTTCCTGTGGATCTGGCCTCAAACGACAAAATCTGGAGAAAGCTGGGAAGTCTTCCCCCTCCTCGATGATCACTGGTGTCTTGAGGAAAGTGTTGAGGGCGTCTTCATCAAACTTAATTAAGTGGCCTCTCACCCTCACCTACTTAGGAGATTTATCCTCAGGATCATAAAGGTTAGCTAGAACTCCTTAACAATGGCAACATCGATGCTCCTATCCGTGAAATTGGTCAGCTCCTTGTGCCAATTCCTTCTCTCAAGCTCATACTTGACTTCATCAAATTCTGTGTGGTAAATCATGACATTTCTCTTAGGCAAGATCTTCCTGCCAATCACTATATCAGAGTAGCGATCCCAGGCCTCCTGAGATGTGAATCTAGAGCGGTCATAGTAGGCCTAGGATGCTGAAGTAGGTGCCTTTCTCTTTCGGGAAGCCATCTGAAAAGAAATGATCATCAAAATAGGATTAAACAGGATTTATTCACAATTGAAAAGCAGAAAATAAAACTAAAAATAAGACTGGGCGCTTAGCGCAGCAGGCTGAGTTTAGTGCACCTTATGAAAATTTGTTTGTGGGCTAAGCGCGACAACCATGCGCTTAGTGTGAGAGCTCAGAAAATGTTTTTTTTGCAAAATAGGCTTAGCGCAACAGGCGCACTTAGCCTAAATCCACAATTTTGACAAACAGAGAGAGATTTGAGCTTAGCATGACAGGACACGCTTAGCTCAACCTCTCAAAAAGACAACCTGGGCTTAGCGCTACAGGCGTGCTAAGCCTAATTTAACAAAATAGAAAACAAAGACGAAATTGTGCTTAGCCTAATAGCCAGACTTAGCGCTTAACTAAAATAAAAAAAATCCTAAGTGTTTGAAACACTACTCTCGCTTAGCACACAAATGCGCTTAGCGAGCTCAACATTGAAATCAACAGAGAAGATGAACGCGCTTAGCGCGACAGGGTCGGGCTTAGCATGATCATTTGGAAATCAGAAATCTTCATCAGAAGTGATGAACTCGCTTAGCGTAGCACGGCGCTTAGCGCGTTTATCACGATTTCTAGAAAAACCCAAGGGTTTTTCACCCCTTTCGACTAAGGCCTCTATTAGGCTCCTAAACCAAACTACATTACTCTTACAATGAAACCCTAATTTTATTCTAACCATAACTAACCTAATAACACTAAACCTAAATAGAAATTCAACCTACAAACTACTAAGTCCTCTATCCTAAGGTTTGCAACTTTAATAGAAAATAAAACAAATAAAGATTACTTAGATTGTGAAGTATGAACTGCAAAGAAGAAGCAAAATGTGGGGAATGCAGGGACTTGATGCACATAACAGAAGGAATGCAAGGCATAGGAAAATGCAAAAGCTTTGGTGAAAATGCAAAACTGCCTAGCAGTTACTTTTAAGCACAATTCGTATTGCTCGCTTAGCGCACAGCCGCGCTTAGCGAGACAATATAATGTTTGGGTTTAAAATAGCCCTGCACTTAGCCCATCTTCCCACTAAGCCCAATTCCAAAATTTTCAAATTCCAGAGATATTTAGGCTTAGCGCGAAGACACACACTTAGCGATGTCTGCAACTCTGATTGGTCCTGCAATTTGCGCTTAGCCGCCAAAGGTGGGGCTTAGTGCATGAACATGCTCCTCCATGCAGTGATGGCTTGCGCTTAGCGCATTGCTGGTGCTTAGCACTATTCCAAAGAATTTCAAAATAGATAAGGAATTGCGCTTAGCGCATCACCTCACTAAGCCCAATGCGAGAAATAAAAATCCAGAGAGGTATTTGGGCTTACCGCAGCAACGCGTGCTTGGTGCTATCCACAGATTTTCAAAATAGAGAAGGATTGGCGCTTAGCACATCACCTCGTTAAGCCCAATTCGAGAAATTCAGATTCCAGAGAGAAAATAGGGCTTAGCACAGCGAAGCGCACTTAGTGCTACCATCCAGCCACTAATCAGGGGTCTAAGTGCTTAGCGCAAGCAAGGGCCTGCTGAGCGCGTGAAGACTTGGCAATTAGCGCGAGAAGCACGCTTAGCGAGTGAACAACTGAAAAATTTTCTAAGTTCTTTTCTGTTCACCTCTTCACCAAAGTTCATGAACCCCTTCTTTTCAAAATTAAACAAGCTGAAAACACACAATCACAAGCAACTACTACACTAAATGCAAGCAAAACAAAATTAAAAATGATTGTGTTGCCTCCCAGCAAGCACTTGTTTACTGCCATTAGCTTAACGCATCATTCTATTATCCTGGATCAATCTTGGTTCTCTCCTTCAAAACATTCTTATCCAACTCCTTCACCTATAAGCATGCATCCCGGTCCAACAATTCTCTTCCTTAATTAAATAGATCAAAGCTGATTTGTTGGTTTTCAAGACTCATTTCCAACTTTTTCTTCCCCATGTCCACCACACAACTTGCAATGGACATAAATGGACGTCCGAAAATGACAGGAATATCTGCATCTTCCTCAATGTCCATTACAACAAAATCAGCAGGAAAGATGAGATTGTTGGATCGAGTGGCCTCAGAATAATTAAGAAGGGAGGTTGAATTAATTATTCCTAAACCTTTACTAATTAAAAATTTACTCTTCTAAGGCTTTTACTTATGTTGTTAAGAGAATAAGGAGTAGAAGAGAAACTTAACCAAAAGTAAAAGCGGAAATTAAAATGCACAGCGGAAATAAAAGAGTAGGGAAGAAGGAGACAAACACACAAGAGTTTTATACTGGTTCGGCCACAACCCGTGCCTACATCCAGTCCCCAAGCGACCTGCGGTCCTTGAGATTTCTTTTCAACCTTGTAAAAAACCTTTTACAAGCAAAGATCCACAAGGGATGTACCCTCCCGTAATAAAGTAAAAAGAAAATCTTATATAGAGACGAAGCTAGTGGTTTTAAAAAAAAAAAAAAATATATATATATATATATATATATATATATATATATATATGTTAGTGCTTAGCTCTACTGAGTTTTAAAAGATTGGCTAAGATTTTGCTAAAACATAAGCACTTAGACAATGAAGGAAAGCTGGAGTTGCTGCACATGATGTCCAACGTTATGTCAAAGAATAAGATCGGGCTGCACAATGCACAAGGCAAGATGAAATGTCAAATGAAGAATTGAAGATGCAGGATCCACGATGTCGGATACAATGTCCAGGACATCCTGCCCGAAAATACTGGAATTGCTAAAAGCATTGAAGCTGCAGGATCCACGATGTCGGATACGATGTCCAGGACATCTGGCCCGAAAATACTGGACACATAAATCTGTTATATCTTTAACAGATTATTGTGCAGTTAGCAAGAGATAAGATGATCTATCTTTAGGAACGAATTAAAAGATAATTAAAGTTCGAATTACAAACTAGAAGAGTTCGTTCAGGGATTAAAGATTAAAGATTAAAGATAAAAAACTAAAAGATCAAACTGTATCTTTTAGATCTTTAAGTGCAGATTTTCAGGAAGAATGATAGATCTCATCCAGCACAAGAAGTTGCAGCCCAGATACGCACACTGCTATATAAACATGGAGGCTGCATGAGTTCTGTACCAAGTCCGGGATTGAAGAGTTATTTTGTGAGTTTTGGGACTTGAGTGTTTTGTGAGCCACCTTGATGTTATACTAACATCAAGTGTTGGACCTGAGTGTGTAGAGTTGATCTCTAGTGTGTAGAGTTGATCTCTAGTGTGTAGAGTTGATCTCTAGTGTGTAGAGTTGATCTCTTTTGTTCAGAGAGCAATCTCTGGTGTGTCTTTGATTTATTTGTAAACACGGGAGTGTGATTGAGAGGGAGTGAGCGGGGTTCTCATATCTAAGAGTGGCTCTTAGGTAGAGATTGCACGGGTAGTGGTTAGGTGAGAAGGTTGTAAACAGTGGCTGTTAGACCTTGAACTAACACTATTTTAGTGGATTTCCTCCCTGGCTTGGTAGCCCCCAGATGTAGGTGAGGTTGCACCGAACTGGGTTAACAATTCTCTTGTGTTATTTACTTGTTTAATCTGTTCATACAGTCAAAGACAATCTGCATGTTCTGAAGCGTGATGTCGTGACATCCTGTACGACATCTGTCCCCAGTATCAGAATTTCAATATATATATATATATATTATAGGTATAGCACTGTGGAAGTATCTAGATTCTAAGTTAATTTTTTTATAAAATTTAAATACAATCATATAACCAGTTTGGCATACATTTGCATCATATAGATATCATTCTGTTGCTAAATATGGATACCAGTGTTGCATTTTCACTATTTTTATATGTTTGATTTAGTTTTCACTACAATATCATACTCTTGAGTATTGAATGCAAAAGGGCCTATATATTTACACCCAATTGATGGTACAAAAGTCATTCGGTGAAAATTATTTTTATATGTTTGGTTTATCGTTTGTCTTTCTTCTTATTTATGAAAAATTCACGATGCAGTGAAATATTTTTCTCTTTTGTGGGGTTGTCCAAATTTGATATGATTGTAATTAATTTTGCTTCTTAGTACAAGCCTGGGGAATGTTTCGCCAAGTTCACTAGATGGATATAGTTAATATGATGTGTCTTTGTAACCCAGCCGCTTGTTGGCAAAAACTAGGTAATTATCAATGTTATGCTCATTTGTCTATGATTTTTTTTTTGAATTGTCAATGTTAAAGATTCTATATATTATGTGAACAATGCAATGGCAAATAACTATTTTTTCTATCTCTGAAATATTTTCCTTTTTTATTTCCCATAATTTGATTGCATCTTCATATTCTTCTAGACAATGGTCACATAAAGTATAATTCCTACACTATCATGGGAATTAATGGGGAATATTTACAAGAGCTAAGATTTGACTATGGAGAAGAAAATACTAAAGTCTCGTTTAGAGTGGTTTTAGTGGTTTTTAGTTGTGAATGTAATATCCCTTGTTACAATTAAAAATTATCTTATTGTTTTTAAAATTTATGGAATAAAATAATTGATTGTTAAGTGTAACCATTTTAAAATGTGGGTAAATTTATTTTTCTGATTTTAATTCTTGATCGAACACCAAAAGTAATTTCCCTTTTAAATTAGTGTTTATTTCAAAACGCCCATTAGCGAATTACCATTCTTTGTAAAATCACTCGTTTATAAAAGACTACGTCTACAATAAATAGTTAAAACATAAGAAAAATGTTAGGAAATTCATTCTCTATCACATCCCTTTTCACACACTCTTTTCTATTATTTAAAATTTGATAAAAATGATAAAATTTTGTAGATCCCACATTATATTTAATTATTTTTTCTTATATTTTTTTAGTTTTTAATAAATTTTATCCAATTAAAAAATATATGTTTTGTGTTTCTAGCAATTTATTTACATATACTCAATTCATCATTAAGAAAATCCAATACAACCAACTTCATATACATATACTCAACTTCACATAGATCTGAACCTATAATTTCTAATTTTAATTTTAAAATATTATTTTTAGGATTAAAAATCGCCACAAAATTTTGAATCCCTCTTCCCGGACAACCATTACAACAACATCCAAATGAATGGATGTTCTCATATATGAGAAATCAACTTAAGTGTCCCTTTAAAATTGCTCAAATGCAAGCACCCTCCAACAATGTGTTCCATATAATCACATTCATTTTAATACCCTCTTCGTGATGCATAACAAACAACTAATTATAGTGTTTCAAGAAACAAAATCTCTACTTGGCATATTTCAAACAAGTGGTGTGCAACATGCAGTTTTCCAAACTTGCCATACATGGAGGCCAAAGCATTATGCACAAACAAGCTCCCATTTTCTTATACACAAAAAGAGCCTCCGCAAAGATTTCCTCTCTTTCAAACACAATGTTGATGTAAATGATAGTGTGGGTGAGCTTGAGTACATTGATGAGGATGAAGATGCATGACAATGTTTGGAGAAGGTTCTCAACAACGGGAACTGAAATAGGAAAGAGCCATCATTGTCATTGTTGTGAGCGAATCTTTCCTCTTCGTCCTTGCTCAAATCAAAACGATCGCAACGATATAATTAGGTGTTGGTTGAGGTTGTCACACCATATATCCCACACATATATGTACTAATAATAAAAGAAATACGAATGTGAAATTAATTAAAAGTTTAAAACACACATTTAAATAAAAGTATTTCAAAAGGATAAAAGGTTCACATTCACTTTTTCCCACACATATATGTACTAATAATAAAAGGAATAGGAATGTGAAATTAATTAAAAGTTTAAAACACACATTTAAATAAAAGCATTTCAAAAGGATAAAATATTTGCATTCACTTTTCTAACATCATAATAGAACTTGTCCAAATACATAATAAACTCAAAACAAAGTCGTCCATTCTAAATGAAAAGAAGTCAAACTAATAATGGAAAACATAAAATAACTATACTATTCATGGAATTGTAACATATGAAATAAAACCTTGTGCCCCGATGTCACATTTATCAGAGCATTTCCCTGGCAAGGACTAAGCCTCTCCAACTCCTGCATGGAACTCATCCTAATCTGGTTCACCTGAAACAAAATGACATTAAGCTCAAACACAAATCCACACCGGGAATGAATTATCACATTTGTATATAATAAAACAATAGAACATGTGAAACATATAATACTTAGAGCTGAATTTACATAAACAACATCACTTCACAAAACCACACACATTATTGACACCTATTCAAATTCACACACTCCAGAAAATAACACCAAAACCTCATTCTTTAACTCATTGAAAGTCAAACACAAGTGTTATGCAACAGAGACACTAGACTCAAGCCTACATGCAATGTGGTACCATTTTCAGTGAAAAACTTTGTCAAGTGCTTAGTAGTACATGATAAGACATACCTCACAATGGGTAAGTCAAGGCACTCTCACTAAGTAAAATCATAAGAAAACCAGTCAAGATCACTCTGTTTTGCGAGAATACTCTGTAGAAGCAAGCTTCATGATGATGAACCAAGCAATTTTAGTGATGCCAAAAGCCCAAGTGATTGATTCAAGACTTCAAGATCAAGCATCAAGAATCCAATCCAAGATTCAAGATTCAAGAGAAGAAATCAAGAAGCAACAAGTCAAGACTTCATATAGGATAAATATTAAAATAATTTTTCAAAAACAAAATAGCAAAGTTTTGTTTTACAAAAGAATTTTCTCAAATTTTCTAAGTTACCAGAGTGATTACTCTCTGGTAATCAATTACCAGTTATTAGTAATCGATTACCAGTGACCAGTTTGGTTTTCAAAATGTTTTCAAATGATTTATAACGTTCCAAAATGATTTTCAAATAGTGTAATCGATTACACTATATTAGTAATCGATTACAAGTGAATCTGAACGTTGGAATTCAAATCCAATTGTGAAGAGTCATAACTTTTCATAAAATACATTGTGTAATTGATTACACCTTTGTGGTAATCAATTACCAGTGAATAGTTTTAAAGAAAAAGTTAAGAGTTATAACTCTTAACATGGTTTTCTCAAAAGCCATAACTCTTCCAATGGTTTCTTTGACCAGACATGAAGATTCTATAAAAGCATGACTTTGGCACATGTTCAAAAGATATAATGATATTCTTCTAAACAATCCTTTTTCACAATCTTTCTCTATCCATTGCCCATTGCTTTTTCTTTGCCAAAAAGCTTTCTAAACTTTGTTTTCAAAACTTTGTTTTTCTGCAAGTGGAAATTCTGCAGAAAACAAAAGTGTGCTATCTTTTCTTCCTTCTCCCTCTTGCCAAAAGATTCAAAGGACTAACCGCCTAAGAATTCTTTTGATTCTTCCTCTTCCCTTTAAACAAAAGATTTCAAAGGACTAACCGCCTGAGATGTTTTTTATTTCCCCTTACAAAGATTCAAGGGACTAACCGCCTAAGAATTCTTTGTCTTAACACATTGGAGGGTACATCCTTTGTGGTATAAGTAGAGTGTACATCTACTTGGGTTGTAATACTGAGAACAAGAGAGGGTACATCTCTTGTGGATCAGTTCAAGTGGATGGTACATCCATTTGGTTGTTCAAAGAGAACAAGGGAAGGTACATCCCTTGTGGATCTTTGCTTGTAAAGGATTTTACAAAGTTATTAGAAATCTCAAGAACCGGTGGTTGCTTGGAGACTGGACGTAGGCACGGGTTGTGACCGAACCAGTATAAATCTTGTGTTTGTCTTCTTCTTCCTTATACTCTTTATCTTTCTGCTGTGTACTTTTTATTTCTGCTTTACTTTTGTCTAAGTTATTGTTTCTATTCTTTACTTTCTGATAACTTAGTAGTAAAGCCTAATTGAATCTAGTAATATTAAGAAGGATAAATTTTAATTAGTCAAGACACATTAATAATTAATTCAACCCCCCCCTTCTTAATTATTCTGAGGCCACTCGATCTAACATACTCCAACCATGTGGGATCGACACAGACTTAAAGGAACACTCAAACCAAGTGTATTTACCCCCAAGGCCTAGACTCTGAGGACTCCATCAATGTCTCTTCCTCTTGATTCACGTCCAACCCATAAATCATTTTAACACATAGGCTCTACCTATGAGCTATGCAATACACACAACTACTCAATTGTTTTCAAAATTTTAATTATTTTCAAAATCATTTTAACTCATCGCGCTTCCCGTGATTAAACTCATCGAATTCCCACAGTGAAGCTCATTACAAAACTCATCGAGCATGAACTTGTCACCCTTAAAAGGTCTTACAATTGTGTGACTGCACAATTCATCGCATACTTCACTTATTCTCCACTACTATAAAAAAAGCTTTTCTAAGACGGTAAAAAATAGGATACAACAACGGTCGTTGACCGTCGTAGAATCCCACATCATGGAAACTTAAAACTTTTAACGATTGGTCAAAAAATACCGTCTTAGAAAGCGAGAAACTTTCAAAGACGGTGTTTACGTCAGCATCGTCTTAGAAAACAAACTTTCAAAGACGGTGTTGATGTAAGCACCGTCTTACTTTCTAAGACGGTGCTTACGTCAGCACTGTCTTAGAAAACAACTTTCAAAGACGGTGCTGACGTAAACACCGTCTTAGAATGCTTATTTTCAAAGACAGTACTTACGTAAGCACCGTCCTTGAATTAAATACTATTTTTAATTATTGATATTTTTTCTGCTTGATATCCCATCATAAAAAATATAAATAATTAAAAAATATTTAATATTAGCATGATTGTAATTAATATTAATAGTAAAATTTATTTTTTAAATAAATATTTAAATGATAGATTAAATCAAAATAAGAGGTTTACGTATTATTTATATTTAATCTATCATTTAAATATTAATTTTATAAATAAATTTTAATATTAATTACAAGAAATTAAGAAAATAAAAATTCCTAAGACAACTTCATACAAAATACAAGTTATTATAATTTTTTATATAAAGTTATTATAATTCCTAAGACAAATTTCTAAAATTAAATAATTATTTTTCAGAAAAATTCAGAGGATCAAGTACCTTGTCTTTGACAAGATCGATGATATTATCTCTTACATCATACACAAAGAGAAGCTGAAAAAACCAAAAAAAAAAACACTAGATGAAAAAAATATTTAAAAATTCCACAAATTCGTATTTATAGATTTTTAACTTCATTTTTTTTTTAAAAAAAAAAGACTACATGAAACTAACTAATGTAAGTCATGAAATATTTGTTAAACAAGTAAGAATGAGAGCAAATAGCACTAGCAAATCATACCAAAGAAATGTAAAATGGTAAAATGCAGCTAATTAAGAACCTTGATGTAGTTGCATCAAAGGAGGGGTTTGTTGGGTTCTTATCTTCCCTGATCACCACACCATGATTTCCCTTTGTAATTTCAGGTTGTTCACCAAGAGCTGCCTGGAGTCTCCAAAGCTGACATTCGAAAATTTTAAGCATGCTAATGAAGGAAAACAAAGTTATTGGCTTACTGAGAATTTTTGTTCCTAATATTGAACAAAGAATATAAGGAAATAAAACCTATGCATATTATTTCAAACATACTACACAAGGTCATGTTCATCTATATGCATAGACGGATAGACCTGAATATGCTACACAATAATTTTATATCTATATATTATATTATAAGAATTGGCATCACCTCCTCAACAAGTTCCTTTTTTGGCATTTTCTTAACAATCTCATGAGGATAACCACAAAATGTATTATACATGTGCAGTGGGAAGTCAAAATGTACCAAGATCATTAGAAACAACTACAAGGTGAACATAAAGTGTAACGACTCGCCTCGTCGCTACGATATCAACACTCTAATACCCGATAATTTGAATTTTTATAAAAAGAACTCCCTTAATTTACTTATGAAAATAGAAGTAATTTGGTCACAACATACATTCATCCAACAACACGTCATTACTTAAGTGAATATCCATAATTATATAGAAACAATAACTCGGTACATGTTATACACATAACGAAAATTAAATCTGTTCATAAGTATAATTAAAATCCAAGTTTTACATCTTTAACTCAACAAAATAAAACTTGAAAACCAACTACAGAGGAGTTGATCACAAAACACAACTCCCTCCCAAAATAATGCCAATGTCATCACGTCGGCTCGGCGGCTCCTCACCAGAATTTCACTTGCTGCACCCTACTACTGTCATTCTGCTCCCACGAACAATGTTCGTGATCATCACAGGTATCAACCACACGATACAAAATTGCAAGGGTGAGTTCATTATAAAAAAGACCAATACCAAAACCAAATAACTGCAATTAGCAAGGAACATAGGCAAACATGATGAGCATACACAACATTCATTATTCAACACTCATATCCAACAAATATTCATCATCCACATCCAACAATTACTCATCATCCATCCATGGACCCAATCAAGACTGCATAGAATGATGCATGCACCTGACTCAACACTCAGATGCAATGTGGTACGTACCAAAAATAACCAAATCTCAGGAAATAGCCTAAGCGTGTCCACACGACACTCTCACTTAGGGAACTGTGTTGAGTTTGTCGAGACCACCCGGGTGTGCACGTAACAGCCCCCCTCCCATAGGTGATCAGCCTGGGAGCCCAAAGGTGTTCCCTACCAGGTGACAAGCCCCCTTGTACAAAGTACACTTGGCCATAGTTACTCTATTTCCTGTGTCGTATGAGCTATGATCACGGCCAAAAGTAAGTGCCAAAGACCATGGACCAATTAAAGCGCCTAAGCATCCCCTCAAAAATGCTTAGATTCTCTAACCACGCTAGTTACCCATGTCTGGGTCATCTGACAAGGTCAGTGCACTCTACCCCTCATGACATACACTCCATACGACGTATGATCATGGCCAAAAGCTAGTGCCAAAGACCCTGGAAGGTCAATGCACAGTGCCCCCCACGATCATACACAACATCCAACGTATGAACGTGGCCAAAAGCTAGTGCCAAAGATCCTGGAAGGTCAGTGCACAGTGCCCCCCACGAACATACACAACATGCACATGCCAATGCATTTCCAACATCAATCAACATTCCATTTCCATGTCATTCTCAACATAAATATCATCTCGTCTCAATGATGTTATCAACAACAACAACAACCTCATTTTATATTCACATATTCATTAATAGTAACAAGAATTCATATTGACATGGTCTTTATTAACAACGCCATCTCAAATCAATATAATCATAATTATCACTCAATTAAAATCCTCATTAGTGACATCAACAACAAATCGCATTTCACACACACACACACACACACACACACGCACCACACACACACACACACACACACACACACACACACACACACACACACACACACACACACACATATATATATATATATATATATATATATATATATATCGCATCTCATTCGTCAAAACATAATTTCTCCTGAAAAATCAGCATGCATATCAATAACAATTTTATCGCATCCCATTAGTCAAAAACATAATTTTCTTGAAATAAAAATCAGCATGCAACAGGGGCAGACAAATATCCTCATAGCTAGGTTCCCTGACCCTAACTATGGTGTTAAAACGGTAAATTTTATAATAAACTCCCCTCACTTATCGTGAGCTACTCCGCGGGTTCCTCGTCACGTCACTTGAAGATTCTTTTTTGTCCTTGCTCGTCGATTCCACGCAAGCCTCTACCATTCCAAAATAAAGGAGACTTAATATGGATTTCAAAAAACAAAGCTAACACCAATGCTCTGGGTCAAACACCCACGTTACTTCATGAAAGAGCTGAGAGCATTTCGGGTTTTACAAAGGGATATCATTTGGAAATTCCGACCATGCCAATGTGACTAGGGTTCAGTGTAGGTTACGAAAATAACATGCATTTCATGAAAAGATAACGTTTACAAAGTCTCTTTCTCTAGGGTTTTTCAAAGGAAACGTAAAACATGCAATGACGGTTCCAAAGTTAGAAAAGATGCAAAGACAAGCTGAAACTAACAAGAAATAGCATAGAACCATGGTTACCTCGAAGGAAAACGAAAGGTCAGACTAGGGTTTCATTCTCTACCGAAACCGCGAGCCAAGTTGGAAGATTTCGCTTCGGTCGAAGGGTTCCTCTCAATGTGGGGTTGCAACAGAGATCAACGGCGATTTGTGGTGGCTAACGGTGGTTGTGGGTGATGGAGATAGTGCTTGGGACATTATAAATGGCTTTGGAAGAAAGAAAGAAGAAGAAATGGTGTTTTTCCTAAGCTACACGAAAGCAAAGGCTGAAAATGCTCAAGTGAGAAATGGTCTTGGACACCGAAACGTCGCGCACACTCCGGACAGCTTCTCGCAGATCCCAACGGTCAGATCATGGACAATTGTCTTGTGAAGCTGCAGACCAAATTTCGCGAAGATCCAACGGTTAACGAAGGCTGAGCAGCATTTTTACCGAGACAGCTCATGTAGCTTCCTCAAGAA
This sequence comes from Glycine max, assembly GCF_000004515.6. Lineage (NCBI taxonomy): Eukaryota > Viridiplantae > Streptophyta > Magnoliopsida > Fabales > Fabaceae > Glycine > Glycine max. The sequence goes on along the minus strand of NC_016090.4, from coordinate 16,051,493 downwards.
ACTTCATTAAGAGGCTTCCTCGTGGCTTCTTTGAGAAGCTAACGCTTTAACTACTAACACCCTTCTAATAACTAAACTCACCTCCTCGAAAATACTTACAGATAAAATAACACAACAAATAATCAAACATCAAACGTAATTACTATATATATATATATATCAGGGTGTTACATAAAGCAATAAAATTGAAACTAGCTTAATGTATCACGAGCAGAGGCAAAAAAAGGATATCTTCATATAGTATAGAACTTGTAAAGTATATATCATAGTCAAAAAAATCTAGTGTCACTGTCAAACGGGAAAACAAAAAAATAGAAACCTACTATTCTGGTACTTAAAAAAATAAAATGTCAGCCCAATATGCTTCCCGTGTTAAATATTTCACTTGAGTACTTGATTGATTCTACTCATCTCAATTTGGTCTATCCATAATTCCATACACCCTATGTATATGGCAAGACTTTAAAAAAATAATAAAAAAAGAATGAACTCAGACCAATAAAATAAGACTTACTGAAAATTAAACACTCACAAGCAAGCCAGATGAATTGACTAGAGACATTGTCGTAGATATTTTTTCAACAACATGCAAGTTACATTATTTGATGGTACACACCAACGTAGTAATAAAATGAAATGAGGATTACCCAATTGCTCCCTTATGGTATAGTTGTGCTTGTTCTTCTCGACTCCTTTGAACAATTTGTAGAAGCAAGGCTTCATGATTAATCAACAATGATTCAAAGGTGTTTTGATGATAACAATGATGACAACAAAAGATGATGACAAAGGTGATGAACAAAAAGCTCAAAGATCAAAGAACAACTCAAGTGAATCAAAGAACATCTCAAGTGAATCAAGAACAAGTCAAGAGTTCAAGAATCAAGGAGAATTCAAGACTCAAGAAGAAAGCCTAGAATCAAGAATCAAGACTCAAGATCAAGATTCAAGACTCAAGATTCAAGAATGAAGAAAAGACTCAATCAAGATAAGTATTAAAAAGTTTTTTCAAAACTTTGAATAGCACATGAGTTTTTGAGCAAACATTTACCAAAGAGTTTTTACTCTCTGGTAATCGATTACCATATTGTTGTAATCGATTACCAGTCGCAAAATGAGTTTGAAAAAGTTTTCAAACTGAATTTACAATGTTCCAAATATTTTCAAAAGGCTGTAATCGATTACAATGTTTTGGTAATCGATTACCAGTGTCCTTGAACGTTGAAATTCAAATTTAAAAATGAAGAGTCACATTGTTTCACTCAAAAGCTTTGTGTAATCGATTACACTTATTTGGTAATCGATTACCAGTGTTTGTTTCTGAAAAATCTAAAGATGTAACTCTTCAAAAAGGTTTTGACTTTTTCAAATGGGTTTTAAGTTTTTCTAAAAGTTATAACTCTTCTGAATGGCCTTCTTGACCAGACATGAAGAGTCTATAAAAGCAAGGCTTTGTTTTGCATTTTAAATTAATCTCTTACAATCCTTTACAAGCCTTGAATCTCTTTGAACTTCTTCTCCTTCTATGTACCAAAAGCTTTCTGAAGTTTTTTGGTTTTCCAAACCTTGAAAACTTGTGCTATTCATCTTTTCATTCTCTTCTCCATTTGCCAAAAAGAATTCGCCAAGGACTAACCGCCTGAATTCTTTTTGTGCCTCTCTTCTCCCTTTTCCAAAAGAACAAAGGACTAACCACCTGAATTCTTTTGTGTCTCCCTTCTCCCTTGTCAAAGAATTCAACACGACACAGTCTGAGAATTCTTTTGATTCTTCCCATTCCCTAATACAAAAGCGTTCAAAGGTTTAACCGCCTGAGAATTCTTTTGTATCCCCATTCACAAAGTATCAAAGGTTTAACAGCCTGAGATCTTTGTCTTAACACATTGGAGGGTACATCCTTTGTGGTACAAGTAGAGGGTACATCTACTTGGGTTTGACTGAGAACAAGAGAGGGTACATCTCTTGTGGATCAGTTCTAGTGGAGGGTACATCCACTAGGTTCAAAGAGAATAAGGGAGGGTACATACCTTGTGGATCTTTGCTTGTAAAAGGATTTTTACAAGGTTGAAAGAAATCTCAAGGACCGCAGGTCGCTTGGGGACTGGAGGTAGGCACGGGTTTGTGCTGAACCAGTATAAAAATTCTTGTGTGTTTGTTTCCTTCTTCCCTACTCTTTTACTTTCCGCTGTGCATTTAATTTCCGCTTTTACTTTCTGTTAAGTTTCTCTTTTACTCCTCATTCTCTTAACAATTTAGTAAAAGCCTTAAAAGAGTAACTTTTTTAATTAGTAAAGGTTTAGGAATAATTAATTCAACCCCCCCTTCTTAATTATTCTGAGGCCACTCGATCCAACACAATTGACCACCAACCTAATAATCTGATTGCATGAATTGTCAGAATTCAGATGTGGTTGCAGCATAGTACATGCATATGGTAATTGAACAAGATCACAACTTCCCTTTTTGAAAACTTTGACCCAAATTAGATTTGTCACCTCCAATGAAAATAGTGGTAAAACTAATAAGGAGAAATATTCAGATTAATCCCTTGAAGTTTGGAGATATTATGGTCAGTTTGTGCACTAAACTAATCAGAGCATCTTTTTGAAAAATTTGAGCCCAATAGATATTGGATTTGCATCTAAAGTCATAGTAGTGGCAAAAATAATAACAGATAAAAATAAGATTTTTCCCTACACATATGGGTTTGAAGACAACCTTGAGTAGTGGGTACACAACAAAGACATACATTGAATTTGTGAAACATACCAATAAGAACATCCAGTTTGTCTGCATATTCTACATGAAAGGTCCCAAATTAAAAAATGCACATAATACATTATATCTATCCAACAATTCTCCTAGGATTAGACATGATATCACTATGCAACCTCATGGACTCAAATAACTGAGCTGCTTTGATCCAAATTTTACTGAAAAATAGCTTATAAAATAAAATGCAATAATGAAGGATTTATTTAATTTGAGAAAAAAGAACAGAGGAAAAGGAGGTTTATATCACATGTGCCACTCATTTGTTGATTGTTAAATTTAGTTTTAAATTGGAAAAGAGCTCAGAATTAAGTGATAACAAAATAAAGCTTAGGGGAACAAAATGACAAATGAAATTAGAACAAACCAATCAGTTTAAATCTAAAGTTTTCCCTAACAATAATAGCAATAAAAGAAAATTCATTACCTAGAACCATGATGCAAGAACCCGAAGCAATCATGAGCTCTTGAAGAAAATCTAAAATATATTCCTCCACCAGCTCCACTTCATAGCAGAAGCACAAGTTTCTCCCCTAATTTAGATGCAGACAACATTACCCCAGCTCCTTGCAGTAGGAAAAGGTGATGAGGACATGACCAAGAGCAAGGGCAAGGATCCACTTGAAGGACTTGGAGGGCCTATGACAAGGGCTAGAGCAAGGAAAGCCAAGGAAGCTCTTCAACAAGTGCTTTCCATACTATTTGAATACAAGCCCAAGTTTCAAGGAGAAAAGTCCAAGGTTGTGAGTTGTATCATGGCCCAAATGGAGGAGGACTAAATGGAACCACTTTGTCTCAATTTTAGAGTGTTTAGTTTGTCTAAATAATGGCCCAATCCTTGTAAAGTTGGCTGACCAAAAATATGTTTTGGGTTAATCAACTAAAAGGGCTTTAATGGGTTTAGTTCAAGTTGTACTAAGGGCCCAATTGGCAACCTAGGCACCAGCCTTTTGGGAGACCAAATGGTGGCTGACTTGTTGGCTGTTGGGGGTGACTTTTAGTTGCCACAATTTCAGTTACACTCAGCCATTAAGTTTTTTTTAATTCCCTAGATTAATGGCATTAAGTTATTTTAATTCTAGGTTAGTGGGTCATTACTAAAATCTGCTGTAAAGCTTCTATATAAGCTGAACCATTTTATCAATAAACACAAGTTGAGTTTTATTCAGAAAAATAGAGTTTATCTCTTTTATCTTAGTGAGAGTGATTCTCCTAAATTCTTGAGTGATTCAAGAACACCTTGGCTGTATCAAAGGACTTTCACAACCTTTGTGTGTTGCCCTCGCTGGAAAGAGTGATTCTTTCCTTCCTTTCATCTTCACCCTTGTTCTTTCAAACCACAATTCCAGAAAATCCACCTCTGCCCAGAATTATCTCGTGGCCATAAATCCCATTTTACCCACTCAAATTAAGTGATTCTTGAGCCTAAATTGAATTTCAAAACGAGACCTTTCACCTCGTTTTGGAATCACCTCATTTGGAGCCCTGTAGCTTCAGTTATTGCCATTTCTATATTTCTGTCCAGCCACCACTTAACCTACATTTTACCATCCCATTCATCCATTTTATGCCAAGAACCACCTTATTAAGACCCCACGAAATTAACCACCTTATTTTCTATCCTTTCCTTAATCAATTTCCGCATTTTCCATCAAGGTTTAATCCTAGACGATCCTAAGTCAGCCCTTGTGCCATGAGGGTTCATATCATTTGGTATCAGAGCTCCGGTTCTAGGATCAACACTTCCTTTGCTGGAAATATTGGGTAACATCCTTCTTTATTCTCTTTGCCATTTATATTACCTTCTTATTAATATATTTTAGGCTGAACCATTGCAAAAGTTAAGCCTTTTGATCTCTTTGTTGTAAAAAAAAAGGAAGCAGAATTTCGTATAAGCAAAATTAAAAAAAAAAAATTGGGCTGAATGGTTCATGCTTGAAGAACTTTAAAAAAAATCTCTTTAAGGTAATATATTGGTTGCATGAAGGATTGTTACTAGAATTCCTAAATTCTGAATTTTATTTCCTTCATTTGTGCCTAAAAACATTGTTAGCCTTTTTCTTGGTTAACCTTTTCCTTGTCTCTCTAGCCTTACCTTACACATATTGGTGAATTGTTCTTTGTTGTGGCCATAATCTCTTGAATTGCCTAAGAACTCAAGGGGAATTAGAGTGGTAAAAGGCAAGAGTGTTTCATTAGAGAAAAGCCATAATTGTGTGATACACTTGAGTGGGTGAGGTATTCAAACAGCAACTATAATTGTCTTGTTACGTTTGATTTGTTTGTTTGAGATGTCAGGTACTAATCCTAATGATGGAGTGGGGCTTTCGCAATTCCAAATGCAAGCTTTGATGCAACATTTGGAGAGGTTAATGAAACAACGAGATGATGCGCTCCATGAGAGGTTGGATCAAATGGAGAATAGAGATCATAATGAAGAAGAAAGGAGGAGAAGAGGGAATGATGGTGTTCCTAGACAAAACCGAATTGATGGTATTAAACTCAACATTCCTCCATTTAAAGGAAAGAATGATCTGGAGGCCTACTTGGAGTGGGAGATGAAAATAGAGCATGTTTTCTCATGCAACAACTATGAGGAGGACCAAAAGGTGAAGCTTGCCGCCACGGAGTTTTCCGACTATGCTCTTGTGTGGTGGAACAAGCTACAAAAGGAGAGAGCAAGAAATGAAGAGCCAATGGTTGATACATGGACGGAGATGAAAAAGATCATGAGGAAGCGGTATGTGCCGGCTAGTTACTCAAGGGACTTGAAATTCAAGCTCCAAAAACTAACCCAAGGCAACAAGGGGGATGAGGAGTATTTCAAGGAAATGGATGTGCTCATGATTCAAGCAAATATTGAAGAAGATGAGGAGGTAACTATGGCTCGATTTCTTAATGGTTTGACTAATGATATCTGTGATATTGTTGAGCTGCAGGAGTTTGTTGAAATGGATGATTTGCTTCACAAAGCAATCCAAGTAGAGCAACAATTAAAAAGGAAAGGAGTGGCTAAGAGGAGTTTTACCAACTTTGGTTCTTCTAGTTGGAAAGACAAAGGTAAGAAAGATGGGGCTGCTACTTCTAGTAGTTCCACACCTATCCCATCAAAAACTCGCTCAAAGTCCCAAGAGGAACCCTCTAAAAGGAGTAGAGATGTGAAGTGTTTCAAGTTCCAAGGCCTAGGACACTATGCTTATGAGTGCCCTAACAAAAGGTCCATGGTTCTTAGAGATGGAGAATATATAAGTGAATCTGATGTTGAAGAGGAAGAGGAGAGTGAGTACGTAGAGGAAGAGGAGACTCCGGAGGGAGATTTGTTGATGATTAGACGGTTACTTGGTGGTCAATTGAAGCATGAGGAGGAGAGCCAAAGAGAAAACATCTTTCACACTAGACGTTTAATCAATGGCAAGGTGTGCATGGTGATCATTGATGGAGGTAGTTGCACCAATGTGGCTAGTGCTAGATTAGTGTCAAAGCTAAATTTAGCTACTAAACCACATCCTAGGCCATACAAACTTCAATGGCTTAGTAAGGATGGGGAGGTGCAAGTGAGGCAGCAAGTGGAAGTGGACGTTTCCATTGGGAAATACAATGATAAGGTACTTTGTGATGTTGTTCCTATGGAGGCCAGTCACTTACTTTTGGGGAGACCATGGCAATTTGATAAAAGAGCCAATCATGACGGTTACACCAACAAGATCTCTTTCATGCACCAAGACAAAAAGATTGTGCTCAAGCCATTGAGTCCACAAGAAGTGTGTGAGGATCAAAAGAAAATGAGAGAAAAACTTCTTCAAGAGAAAAAAGAAAAAGAAAAAGTGAGCAAAACACTTGAGAGTGAGAAAAAGAGGGAAACACTTGAGAGGAAAAAGAGTGAAACACTTGAAGTGAGGGAGAGCTATTTAGCCACAAAAAGTGAGGTCAAGAGGTTGTTTCGTGCTAAACAGTCACTATATATCTTGTTTTGCAAAAATCAGATTTTGACCACTAACACTTTTGATGATTTTGAAGTTGTTTATGGTTTTAACCCACTAACTCCTCTTGATCTTTTGCCTATGCCTAATGTTTCTGTTTTTAAGCATAAAGAAGGTCAAGCAAAGGCAGACTATGTGAAGAAGCTTCATAAGAGAGTCAAAGATCAAATTGAGAGGAAAAATAAAAGCTATGCTAAATAAGACAACAAAGGGAGAAAGAAGGTTGTCTTCGAACCCGGAGATTGGGTTTGGGTGCACATGAGAAAAGAAAGGTTTCCGCAACAAAGGAAATCAAAGCTTCAACCAAGGGGAGATGGACCATTTCAAGTGCTTGAAAGAATCAATGACAATGCTTACAAAGTTGAGTTGCCCGATGAGTATAATGTTAGTTCCACCTTCAATGTCTCTGATTTATCTCTTTTTGATGCAGATGGAGAATCCGATTTGAGGACAAATCCTTCTCAAGAGGGAGAGAATGATGAGGACATGACCAAGAGCAAGGGCAAGGATCCACTTGAAGGACTTGGAGGGCCTATGACAAGGGCTAGAGCAAGGAAAGCCAAGGAAGCTCTTCAACAAGTGTTTTCCATACTATTTGAATACAAGCCCAAGTTTCAAGGAGAAAAGTCCAAGGTTGTGAGTTGTATCATGGCCCAAATGGAGGAGGACTAAATGGAACCACTTTGTCTCAATTTTAGAGTGTTTAGTTTGTCTAAATAATGGCCCAATCCTTGTAAAGTTGGCTGACCAAAAATATGTTTTGGGTTAATCAACTAAAAGGGCTTTAATAGGTTTAGTTCAAGTTGTACTAAGGGCCCAATTGGCAACCTAGGCATCAACCTTTTGGGAGACCAAATGGTGGCTGACTTGTTGGCTGTTGGGGGTGACTTTTAGTTGCCACAATTTCAGTTACACTCAGCCATTAAGTTTTTTTTAATTCCCTAGATTAATGGCATTAAGTTATTTTAATTCTAGGTTAGTGGGTCATTACTAAAATCTGCTGTAAAGCTTCTATATAAGCTGAACCATTTTATCAATAAACACAAGTTGAGTTTTATTCAGAAAAATAGAGTTTATCTCTTTTATCTTAGTGAGAGTCATTCTCCTAAATTCTTGAGTGATTCAAGAACACCTTGGCTGTATCAAAGGACTTTCACAACCTTTGTGTGTTGCCCTCGCTGGAAAGAGTGATTCTTTCCTTCCTTTCATCTTCACCCTTGTTCTTTCAAACCACAATTTCAGAAAATCCACCTATGCCCAGAATTATCTCGTGGCCATAAATCCCATTTTACCCACTCAAATTAAGTGATTCTTGAGCCTAAATTGAATTTCAAAACGAGACCTTTCACCTCGTTTTGGAATCACCTCATTTGGAGCCCTGTAGCTTCAGTTATTGCCATTTCTATATTTCTGTCCAGCCACCACTTAACCTACGTTTTACCATCCCATTCATCCATTTTATGCCAAGAACCACCTTATTAAGACCCCACGAAATTAACCACCTTATTTTCTATCCTTTCCTTAATCAATTTCCGCATTTTCCATCAAGGTTTAATCCTAGACGATCCTAAGTCAGCCCTTGTGCCATGAGGGTTCATATCAAAAGGGGAGAGAAAATAACTGAAAGAGGTATATGTACAGCACAAGCAGGTGTTCCCTGAAATGCAAAATAGTTAGTTAGAATGAGATTGTGAAACTAGAAATTATTCAAATACTAAGACAACGGAAAACAGTTAGTTAGAATGAGATTGGCAATTAAACTCTAACTCTCAAACCTATCTCAAACTCTAATAATCTTTACTAATGGGTTCTTCAAACAAGTAGTTATTGCAGTGAACAATACACCATAATTTGGTGTAAACCATGTGCATCATCTACACCAAGGATAAAGAATTTAAAGTAATAAACACATGGATCCAAATTACCCTATGTAAGCTGATTACTTAATTCAATTGACTATTGTATGTATAATGAGACTAGACACCTAACAGTAAAAGTGTATAACAATATACTAGTGACAAGCATTTCCAAAACAATGCATAAACAAACATTATATGAAGTGAATATTTGGTAGATAATTTCCTACCGCTGGTTCAAAATTGTCAGACCGTTTGTATCATGCAATAAAGAAATATCTTCAATTACACACAACACCTGAATGAAATTGTGAAATTAAAAGAAACTATTAAAAAGAGAAAGGAAAATATGGTAAACAATTGAAGCAAAAAATAAATGGAAAAACAATTGTCAAAGAATCAAAACAAAGAGATGAAGTTTCTAACAAATAAATGGGAGTAATGAATCCTTTGTTCCTTGTTCTCTTATAGCAAAATACTACAGCAATGGACATACACTTTGTGTTTTTCATTATTTCCCCAAATAAGACATACTACTTAATAAAATATCCTTAATATAAAAGTTCCTTATTTCAAACTAACAGCATAATCCTACAAGAGACAGTTAACTACAGCAACCAGCAGGTAGTTCTCAAAATCTAAAAAGTTACCTTTTTGTTGCATCCTATAGCAAAACCAATGGTTGTGCTAAGTAACCCATCAATACCACTAGCCCCCCTGTTAGCAGCTACCCTCACCAATCAGGTTAATTGGTAGGTCTGAGTTTAATAGGAGTGATGAAACACTTTGATAGCATATAGACCAACTACATCCATATATATTTGCATCTCGAATGGGCATACTATTACCAAGAAAAAGGGCAGACTCAGAGGAAAGAGCTTCTGACATCACATATACAACATAAGGTTCAGTTAAGGAGCACTCAGCAGTAATTTGAAATTTTATCTCCCATTCAACCTGCAAATTAAAATGTTATTAGAATTTTTATTGAAAAATGACTATAGATATCAAAAAGTACATGATACTAAGATTATTAGTAAGATTACTAAGACTATAGCTATCAAAATAGTGTAGTCACAATCAACAAAAAGTTTATACAAACCATCAACAACTTTGGCAACACCTTCATCAACAACTTTGAGAGCCAAACCATCAACAACTTTGGCAACACCTTCATCAGTAATTCCTTCAAAAACATCAATAGGTATAACAAGAAACATGAAAAAACACATTACAAAGCATTGACCAACAATGTGACATACCATGCATGAAAGGCATAACAAGAAACATGAAAAACACATGTATATTTTGATTGCCAAATATTAATCATTACAACAACAAAAGTGTTTATAAAAGTTATAACAAATACATGAAAAACACAAAGTGGATGTTCGCATCTCATCTAATTACTACTTTGTACATTGGGAGCTTCTAAGTTTAAAAAAATATTTTGCATTTTTTACGTAATGTTGTCATCGTCTCCGTGTCTAGAGGCGTGGCATCATCGAACCAATACACATTGTGGCAAACAAACAATTTATCATTTCCAGTTAAAAAGAAATAAAATATGAGCATTTGCCGTCAATGTTTTGGGAATAGACAATTTACAAGATTCCAATTAGTCTTCAACTCTTTGTCGATTATGTTCCACATCCAATGCATCACATAAGACCCACACTCATAGTCTCCTCATTGAACGTGACTCTACATGAAATGGAAAAATAATTGAATGTTTGTATTAAAAAGTTTAATAACATTTTTTATTTGCAAACATGGTTTCAACTGGGACTAACCTTAACTTCAATACACTGGGGTGTACTTTGAGGAACTTTTCCCTCATCAGTCGTCTTTAATGCCTTAAATGCACTGCATTGGAAGATTAATATCATTTACATATATATAAGGTCACAATGTATGTTTCCATCTAAATTTTTATGTTAAACGACTTCAAATATATTTCTTAACTTGTTAATTGCAGTTTTGATATGAACATCAGGCCTTTTACGCATCGAACAAAACCAAACCACCAGATTGTTTGTAGGACACAAAATAACCAATTGCCAATGGGCCTTGCAATTGACACAACAGATACACTTAATGAACACAAAGTTCGTTGCATGATAGCCTAAATATATTTTACTTATTGATTAAGATAAGCTCCTAAGTACACTTGTCGCTGCGATTCCTTAAGCCATTTTCCAATATATTCTTCACATTGCCCACGCCTGTCCTTTGCATTGTGTATTGATTGAGGCTCAAGGGATCCATATAGCGATCCATGACCCAAGCTATTACTCCACTCATCCATATACCTAATTTGTAGATTTGGTCAAATAACTCAACATCAGGTATATGGCAAAGCAATATGGATTTAATACTCATAAATTAATTTTACTTACATGGTCCACAACTGAAGTATGGCTATGTTCAACCATTTGTCCCCTGTTGTTATTTCGTTGACATCAGCATATGTAAAGAACAAGGTTGAATCTACATTTGGAATCCCAAATTTGCTACCATCCCACACAAACTGAATAGGGTTGTCATAAATGTCAACCAGGCACTTAATCAACTCACGCAAGGGGTCATCCACAACAACATCTTTGACCCCGTCAACAGCTTCGGCGACTTTCTTTGGACCAATGGCTGAATCCTTTATGATGCAAACAAATATGAATTACACAAATGTTAAAAAGATTTGTATATACATGTAAAAAGGTATTTAGTTGCTAAAAATTAAGGATACTACCTCATTTGATACCAGTTTTACAAGAGGTGTTGGCCATGCAATGAATATGTTAAGGGCTTGCCTGACATACTTAATTTCAGATGTTGGGAACGGGACTTCAGCTTTACCGTCAATTACTTTGTCAACGCTAACCCCTATGACATCATCTGCATACGCCATGCAATGTATGGTAGAGGCTCCATCATATATTTTTCCCAACGCCACTAGCTAGGTAGAATCTTGACGTCAGACATACAACCCCATAGTCGGTGTGACATGACCAACTTGTTCTTCCCCAGATGGGTTGACACCAATTTTAGCATTGCTCTCCTTAGTGCTAACGCGTGCACCTAACACATTTATATCCACGTGAGTAGGTGTTGCAACCTGCGATCCCTTTTGCGACATCTCAATAATATTGGCATCCTTCAACTTTTTTTTCCATGTCTCTAGACTTCGCCTCTTTTCTTCTTCAATCTCATTTTTTACTTGTTCCCTAATGCTTCCTATTATCTCAGCCATCTATTCTTGGGAGAGGGAGATGGATGACGTACTGGAGGCACGTGATGTCCTCCCACCCCAGACCCCGCAGCACGAACATGACCTCCATGATCTGGTCTCCCTATGGTCGTGTTAAGTATGTTGTCACGACCCTGGGGGGCAAACGAACCTTGTGTCATTTGTTCTTCCAACGAGTCCTACATGAAGCACAAAATTGACATCGTTCAACTTACGTATAATGATTGACAACATCAAATTAATAGTAATTTTAAGTCAAACACAAATAACCAATAAAGAAAAAATTAAAATTATTGTAATTAAAATTGAACTAGCAACTGGAAATTTTATCAGATATTTCTTGTGCCGCTTGAGATGTCATCTGCCCATATGGCTTAGTGCGTGCCATCTTCTACCTGACGTGTCTTTTAATGGGAGATGGGGGGGTCCTCAATTAGTTGTGGATCTTCGGTCATCATTGCGTCATTTTGCCTTTTCTTTATTTTCTCATCTAACAACTTTTTTTCTAGCAAATCATATCCGCCACGTGAAAGTAAATGCGGACAATCATTGAATTTTTGGATTTCCTGCATCTTCTTTCTGATTCCCTATGGTGTACCATATAGTAGTCACATGAATCAAATTTAATTGCCTTTATAATTACAAGAGAGTATTAAAATTAAAAACATTAACATCTAACCTACCAATTAGGGGTTTTGCGGGTTGCCGCAAATTCCTCCCACGTTTATGGATCTAGTCCATATTTGAGTGAAGGATCTTCTTGTTGTTGCCCCTCGGCATTACTATTCACAAATTTTATGGTGAGGGATGATTTAAACTGCCTCCATCTAGTGGCGACACTGGACATAAGCTTCTTCTTTGCATTAAGGGCTTCTGGGATATCAAATTTCGCCTACAGGACAAATTGTTTAGTAATATATGCATAATTACTCACATTTAAACCTTTTTTACCATATACTTCAACATTATGAAACTTACCAAAATGTCATTCCATACAAGCTCCTTTAGGGACTCCGGTACATCCTTCCAACTGTTATGTACAATTGGCATTTTTTCTCTCGCTACGACCCCTAGATAGTTGTGGAATATCTCTTTATGTAGGCCTAATCCTCGTCCAGTTGCAGCGTCAATGTTCACAGTTGATCTAGGCTGATCCAACATTCTTAAAGTCAACCTCCTTAGACGTGTCGATCGTCTAGTATTCATAGATGCCGCCTCTAAATGCATATTTGGCTGTAGAGGGGATGTTGGTGGAGTTCCCATGACCCTGTAAAAAAAACAAAAATGTTAACAACAATCACAAAGAAAGAACATATCCACATGAAAATGGAAATATTAACAGTAATAAGTTTGCCAACATAAAAGGAAAGAGGATTTTACATTAGCTTCATAGAATTTAGTTAAGTCACATTGTTTTCCCATAGTCCTTCATCATGATCATTACAATTTGCATGCACCTCATCGACGTAGTTTGAGTCATTGATAGAAGGCATTTTGGTGGAAAAAGGTTGTGTTTCACAAATGTCAACTGTGCAATGATTGAGTGAGTCATTTAAACCACTTGGTCTGCCTTGTAGAACCACTGAATATCTTGAATCGCAAGGATCTTGGACGTAAAACACTTGTCTTGCTTGTTGTGCCATAATGAAAGGTTCGTCCATATAAGCCACCTTATTTAGGTCTACTAAGGTAAATCCAAATTCGTCTTGACGGACACCGGTATTGGCATTGACCCACTTACACTTAAAAATAACTGGTCTAAATTCAGTATAGTCAAGCTCCCAGATTTCTTGAATAACTCCAAAGTAAGGCATGGTTGCTCGAATCGGATTGTTGTCTGATGCACTAGAAAAGTGATCGGAGTCGGCATCAACAGTCACACCACTTTTTTGCATTGAGCTTTTGTCATCTTTGGACTTGGTGTAGAAGAAATAATTGTTGATATCATACCCTTTCCAAGTTGCTATATTAAGATTTGGACCAACAACTAACAATCTTAACGCTCAATTGGATACATCCACCGTAAGAAAACAGGACCCCTCATTTGGATCTCCCTTACTAGATGAACAATTAAATGGACCATTATGTCGAAAAATGATGGAGGAAAATACATTTCCATTTGACAAAGGACAATGGTAGCCTCATTCTCCAATTCATCTAATGTTGTTGGGTCAATGACTTTGCTACATATAGCATTAAAAACAAAGCATAGACGTGTTATGGCAACCCAAACTTTGTCAGGCAAGATTCCTCAAATCGCTACAGGTAATAGTTGTTGCATTAGTACATGACAATCATGAGATTTCAAGCCAACCAATTTCAAATCCTTGACGGACACAAGGCTCCTGATATTTGAAGAGTATCCTTGTGGAACTTTCAGCATACGCAAACAATGACAAAAACTCCTCTTCTCGTTTGTTGACATTGTGTGACATGCTAGAGGTGGATATGTTCGGTAACCTTGTGAGATTGGATGCAACTGCTCTCGTATACCCATTTCGACCAAGTCCTGACGAAATTTCAAACCATCCTATGTTTTGCCTTTAATGTTAAGGAGGGTTCCAATTAAACTATCACAAACATTTTTCTCCACATGCATGGTGTCTATACAATGTCTAACATGAAGATCAGACTAGTATGGAAGATCAAAGAATATGGACCTTTTCTTCCATATGTTTGTCTCAGTTGCATATTTCTTTTGTGCCTTTCCAAAGATAGTTATGATGCCCTTCACACGATCATAAACTTCTTTGCCATCTAATGGTTTTGGTGCACTTTCATTTTCCTGACATCCATTAAAAGCTTTCTTCAATCGTTGATATGGATGATACTGGTTCAAAACTCTTCGATGCCTTGTGTATACTGTCTTCTTGCCATGTTTTAGTTGTAAGAATGTAGTATTTTTCTCACATATAGGACATGCGTGATGGACTTTCACACGATAACCACTTAAATTTCGATAAGCTGGATAGTCATTTATGGTACAGAAAACCATTGCACGCAACCTAAACGTCAGTTGTAGATTACCATCCCAGACATCAACCTCGTCTTCCCATAATGTTGTCAACTCTTCGATCAATGGAGCCAGATAGATGTCAATATCACTCCCTGGTTGTCTTGGACCCGATATCATCATGTAAAGCATTATGTATTTTCGCTTCATGCACAGCCAAGGAGGGAGGTTGTAAATCATAAGCAAAACAAGCCATGAACTGTGATTCATGCTTAAATTACCAAATGGATTCATTCCATCCGAAGCAAGAGCAACCCTGATATTTCTTGCCTCATTCCCAAAATCAGGATACAAACAATCAAATTCTTTCCATTGGGGACTATCAGC
Organism: Glycine max; assembly: GCF_000004515.6. Lineage (NCBI taxonomy): Eukaryota > Viridiplantae > Streptophyta > Magnoliopsida > Fabales > Fabaceae > Glycine > Glycine max. Next base: position 16,036,298 of record NC_016090.4, on the reverse strand, counting down.
TGGATGTCGGAGCAATCCATCAGTTTTTTTGCCTTCTGCATGCCACCTCAACTATTTTGCATCATGTCCATTAGCAAACAATCGCTTAAACCTTGGTATTATTGGAAGATACCAACAGACCTTTGCTGGCCGACTTTTTTTTGAGGTCGCGTCATGACTGAATTCATCATTGTTGGCCTTGTAGTGTGATACACTACATGTAGGGCAATTGTGCATTTCAGCAAACTCATTTCTATACAAAATGCAATCATTTGGACATACATGGATTTTCTGGTACTCCATTCCCACTGGACATAAGATCTTCTTGGCCTCATATTGACTCTTTGGCAACGTGTTATCTTTAGGAAGTAGCTTTCTCAATAGAAGAAGCAATTCTGTGAAACTTTTGTCACTCCACCCAAATCGTGCCTTCAAGTTCACCAAAGCTAATACCGCTAACAACCTTGTGAAACCTGTGCACCCAGGATACAAAGGCATCTTCGAATCATTTTCTATTTTGTCATACAAAGGGGCATGTTCTTGTTAAAATCTGTCTTGCCCTAGATCGCGAATCATTTCTTCTATACGATTTCCCATGTCTACATCCACAGACTTAGTGTGAGGGACTGATGGTGGCTTATCTGGCAATTCCCCATGCCATATCCATTTAGTGTAAGTTGGAATGATCCCCTAACATATAAGATGTGATCTTATCTCACTTATTGGCTGGTGTCTTCCATTCACACATTTAACACAAGGACAGAAATATTTACCCCGCAAAGATGGTACATTGAGTTCAGTAAAATAGAGGAATTCTTCAACTCCATTCTCATACTCGTCACTGATGTGTGATGCTTGCATCCAACTTCGATCCAAGATTTCCCTTGGCTGTAATACTAGTACTTTATCAAGTTATGTAACATGCATGTAAACCTCACTTTTTTCATTAAAGGTGTGGCCCTACCCCATTAAAGAAGACTTATTGTTATACGAGATTGAATAGTACATGTTAATTATCTTTTTTAAATTTGTTGAAATTTCGGCAGCATTTCGCCTATGTCTCCAAGTACACGAGATGAAAGCGGTGGCATCACTTCATCCACCACATTCAGCTATGCACTCGGAGAACAAAGTGAAATGAAGTATACCGAAATTTTAACAAATTTTAGAAAACACAAGTAACATACATATTAATCTAGTATAAAAAATGAGTCTTCTCAAACTGTCCAAACGGACAATTCAAGATTCCATATAGCGATTAATGCAAACTATCTGTATTAATCGTTGTATAGAATCTCAAACAGGAAACTAAGGATCACTCATAATGCACATAATTGCTTATCTAACACAAAATTGATATATAAATAACGATGTAATTATCATTGGTGGGAGTGAAAGAAATACATACCAGACAAATACGGTGAATAACAAGATGTACGAGTGGGATCATAGGAGTGGAGTGCCAAACCAAAGACAACAAAGTCAACTCCGACGCTTGTGAAACAAGAATTTTCTTTTGAAATCTTGCCTCAACCTACTACCTACAACCAAACAAAATTTTGTAACAAATATAAATGATATACTATTCTATGCTTAAAAACTAAAAGGAATATAATTCCATGATATAAAAGTAATGTCGTTAGCATGTATAGTAACTTCATAGTTGCTAAATTATGTGGAGTGCAGCACCTCCAAAGTTATGGGGTTGAACTAATGTTTCCTATAAATTTTGACAACAGCTGACCTCAGGCTCACTAAGCTTGGTGGTGGGAACTTTAACTTATATGGTGGAGGCCAACAGTGCAGAATGTTAGGAACATCTCAGGGTTTGAAAGGTTACTACTTAGTGGTTAATGGTAGTCCTATTTCTAAGGAGCACTTAGCTGACAAATTAAGCTAGATTCGAAGGTTGGATGTTTTATTTGCTATTTATTTCAGCCCTACAATACAGATTAGTACCTTTAATTTTTCCAACTTTTGTAAGCAAAGTGTATCCAACCACTAATTTAAAGATTCAAAAGTATCTATCTTTCTATGCATATAATGGTTTATACCCTTATTATTTTAATAGAATTGGATGAAGCTATAGAGTTGTTTGAAGAACTCGACAGCAACAACAATGTTCCATGTGTATAGCCTTATAATACCATGATATGGGTTATGTTTCAGTGGGGAATTTTAATGAAGCATGCAACTTACTTGAGAGGCAAAACAGAAAGGGATGTATACCTAATCTAATTGCATATAATTGCATCCTGACTTGCCTTGGAAGAAAGGGAAAAGTTGAGGAAGCATTCACAATCCTTGAAGCAATGAAAATGGATGCAGCTACCAATCTTACATCCTACAATATTTTAATTCACAGGCTATAGAATGCAGGAGAACCTTCTTCTTTTAGGTTAAATATTTTTGAATAGTTGTTTTTTGACCCAAGAAAACAAAAATTAGAGAGAGCCTTTTTTACCAAGTTGAAAAAAAAGTTATTAATGCTAATTATGCACTTTCAATTTAAACTACAGTTTCAGCATAAGGGTTGAATGTGTCAGTGGTTTGTGCACATTTCAAGACCAAAGAGCGTTTAAGTGAGGGAGCTTGCTCTAGATTTTACTAAAATCCATTATTTGGCCTTCTTAAGTACATTATTCTTACTTTAAATGTGTCAAACTAACATAGTTTTACCATCAACTTTTCCATTTAGACAGTATCAATTAACATTTTTTTACTTACAAATACATAATTTTTGTTCATATTTCTATTTATATTAATCTATCAATTTTTTCCACCTTTGTTTTTGGATTGTCACCATGATTGAACAAATACTATGATTAAATGTGACGCAAGCCATTATTTCTATTCTTATTTTTAGGGTTTGTATTTAATTAAAAAACTCTTTTTTCTGATTCCATAGTTTTTTTACAGTCTCGCAATTCCTGTGCAATACTATTTGAAAGCTGTTTTTGGTTTTAACAAAAATCAGTTCTAAGAACTTCTGATGATGGTGGGAATTGGTTCAATATTTTCTCAGGTATAATATTTCCCATAGGATTTTTCTTCCTTTAATTCATCCATACATAAAATTAAAGATATCTAGTTAGTAGTAACTTCATATAATTTGTAAATAAAGCTATTGGTGTTATGATTATTCTCTCCCAGGTAAAGAGTGCATAACAGAATTTTCTTATAATTAATATAGGCTTCTCAAATGTAAGTAGAATAGAGAAATTCTTTTAAACTTGTACAAACCTATCTTAATAATTTGACTACTTAAAGTTTCAGTCTAAAAACAACTTTCGTTTCTAATAGTGAAACAACTTGCCAAAGCTGTAAGGTGTTAGAATTGACTGTAAGACATTATTAAGGAAGTTTTGTTTAGAGAATTTGCAATAATGTAAATACAAGAACAATAGCCTTTTGTCACTGAGTGAGGTCGACTACATGGATCATTGAACTAATGTAATTGTAAATATTACTTTATAATATTATGAACCTGCATCCTATTACTTAATGCACATGTGAAATTTGCATGTGCTTCAAATAAGATAGCTTAAGTTCATGTCACCATTGCCACCCCAAGATTCCTAAGTTTTTGTACCTTTTTTACTGTCAACTCATTACAATAGCTCTTTAATCATCTTGGTCTCTTTTCTTTTTCTTTCTGAACTGTTTCCTTTTGTTTACTTATTGTAACATCTCATTTTTTGTAAACTAATTTAAAAAGGATTGTTATTTGTAAATAAATACAGTTTTATAAAAATGATAAGTTTTTTATAATCAAATAAATTAGAGAAAATAAATTTATTAATTAAAATAATGGTTTGAGAGAAAATAAAAAAGATATTTTATTTATTCATTTGATAGGGAATAAAATTGAGTTTGCTTTTATAAACTGATAAAAATAAATAAATAGAGTAAATGATAAGTTGTAAGTACCCTAGCTATAAATACAGACGTGTTAGGTCAGTTTTCACACTGGCGATGCCTCCTCTTTCTCTCAATTTCGTTTTCCCCTCTCCTCCCAAAACCCTATCTTTTTCTCGCATACCACTAAATGTATCTCCGAAAAATGATGATCTCTGACTCATTCACCGTTGGATCATCGTAAAATTTGAGCACCATGGTGGGAACACATTTCCGAACATTCTAACCGTTGGGAATTACGAAAAGATGTCGGAGCTGAGAGAAAAATCCTTTTTATCACAACTTTTTCTTTTCCAGCAAAAACCCAAAACTGTCTTAGTAAAACTACAATCCTGGACTCTTTAACCGTTAGATTGTCGTGAAATTTGTTATGTGGTTTGCAATTCAATTACGCACATCTTCACCGTTGGGATTTGTAAAATAATATTCTCGGAGAGAGAGAAATGAATCGCATGAAGACAGTATAAAATGAAGGCTTCAATCTCTTCTCTTTCTCTTTGACGTTTAGGTTGGGAACCCTATCAGAGCAGTCAGAGGAAAAACTGGAAGAATCTCAGGAAATCGCTAGAGATGCCACTATTGTTATCACAATGCACACGTGAGCCCGCTTAGAGGTAAGGGATGAGTTTATCACAATTGGGGTTAGAATGAACATGTGTAGGGATCCTTAGAGGATTAAATTGGGGTTTATTTTGGAATGTTTATTGAATTACAATTTTTCCTTTACGATTATAAATACAATATTATTGTGTTTTATGTACCAATTGATGTTCTGATGAGAATTAATTGATAAACTTGAGTGTTCTTGATGTTTTTATGTTTTGACGCATGATTTTGATATAATTATGTGAAATTATTTGAGGGGTTTTACTCCCCATGTTGTGATAAACCTTTTGTATAAATTTTTATGTTGAGATTATGAAATGGTGATACAAATTGTGAGTATGTGATAAATTGAACTTGTGATGAATGATGAAATACGTGTATTGAAATGATATGTGTGTATTGAGTTGTGAGCTATGAACTGTGCAATTACACAATTATAAGACCTACTAAGGGCGACGAGTATTGTGATGGGATCCACTGTAGGGACCCGACGAGTTTAATCACAAGCGCGACGAGTTAAAATGATTTTGAAAACAATTGAGTAGTTGTGTGTATTGCATAGTTCATAGGTAAAGTGTGTATGATTCATGAGGTGTGATAACATGCTATTTTGGGATTATACCATTGTGATTGAGACAAAATATATGTGATAAATTGAGTATGTATTGACTTGTAATATATTAGTGCATTGAGATGTTGTGTGCATTGAGTTGTGAGCTAAGAATTGTACAATCACACGACTATAAGACCCTTCAAGGGCGACGAGTTAATGCTAAGACCCTTTAAGGGTGACGAGTTAATGCACGACGAGTATTATGATGGGAAACACTATGGGGACCCGACGATTTTAATCACAAGCACAACGAGATAAAACTATTTTGAGAATAATTGAGGAGTCGTGTGTTTTGTACAGTTCATAGATAGAGTCTGTGTGCTAAAATGTTTTCTGGTTTGTACCTGAATCAGGAGGGAGAGGCCCTAACGGACTCTTCGGAGTGTAGGCCTTGGGGGTAAATACACCCGGTTTGAGTGCTCCTTTAAGCCTGTGCCGATCCCACATGGTTGGAGCATTCTCGCAAAATAGTGTGACCTTGACTGGTCTCCCTATGATTTTACCTAGTGAGAGTGACCTGACTTGCTAGTGTGTGGTTTGTCTTGTCATGTACTCCTAGGCGCCCAACGAGGTTTTTCACTAACATGGTACCATATTGCATATAGGATTAAGTCTTAGTGTATATGTTGCATAACGTTTGTGTATTGATCGATATTGATTGACTTGGTGATATTGTGTTTTGATCCTTGAGTATGTGAATGAATGAGACGTGTTGTGTTGTGATGTGATGTTGGGCGACAAAGTGATGAAATGACATGTGCTATGTTTAAGTAAGTTTTATTTTGTTTATATAATATTTATACCTACATGTTATCTTGTTTGTCTCCATTAGTTAGAAATGTGATAACTCACTCCCTATGTGTTGTTTGTGTTTAGATCTTGTGATGATCTTGTACTTTGTGTTCGGGGGAGTAGATGACTAAGTGAATTGATTTAGGGAACCTTGTGCTGAAGGACGTCGAGACACTATGCTCTGATAGGATGTAACATTGGGGTATAGGTTTCTATATTAATTGTATGAAGTCTTAGACGACCTTGTTTGAGCAAATATGACTTTATTATTTATTTGGACAAGTTTGAATATGATGTAAAAGAAAGTGAATGTGAGCCTTTTACCCTGTTGAAAGGATTTTTTTTAATGTGTTTTAAAAACTTTAATTAATTATGATTTCTTTTCCTTTTATTAGTACATATATGTATGGGGTAGAGGGTGTCACACTTATGAATCAATAACTTGCTTTCTCATTCTCATTATATACTTTCCCATTGAATTCAGAAACCTATGTACTTTTATTTGTGCAGTTAATATTCTGCTTGTAAAAAATTGTTTCTAACTTGGTGATATTCAATCAGGCTTCTATGAGTGTTTAATAAGTTTATTATGCATGTTACTTACCCTCATTTTGCTTCCAGATGTTGTTGCTTCCAATACTCAATCCATTGGTTGGAGAGAAAGTTATACTCTGCTCTGCCTTGCTTGCATCAATAGCATATGAAAGTTATCTTGTATTCATTCCTTTACTTTTTCCCTTGCTTCTGAAAGCAAAGTTGTTGATACCATTGTGCTATTCATATTTTATTTCTCTATAGGCTTGGCTCTATGGATTAGCATGGGCACCTCGGGAATGTAAAATTGATAACTTTGTATAAGTTGTTTTAATATCAATGTTTATTTTATAACTGTTGTACTTCAAGTTCAACAATAACACCTTATCTACAGTAAGCCTTTTAGATAACTTAAATAAAATGTTATAACTGGAGTGTGTAACCTTGTGCCATGCGTATCATACAAATTTACAGTACATTTCCTTGTTGTTAGTGATATTAAGATTTTAACTCACCAATGCAGGTACCATACTTAAGTGCCTCTTTTGGTATCATATATGTCCTTGTGAAACCTGCCATGAGTAGTATATCTATTTTCTTGATATGTGATAAAATTATTCCCCACTTTTATAGTTACAACCAGCTTTATGATCCTAATATGACTATCAATTTCTTGTCGTGCAGACTTATGCTATTATTTCAAATGCGTCAAGCTCAACCAATCAGGTTTGCTCTCCCTTTTATGTACCCAATAAGTATTTATATATTCATAAAAAAGAAATCAAGCCACATAAACATTACTGATTACACAGAATGCTGAGATGAGAAAATGTTCTACAAACAACATTGTCCCTCACTTACAAGTAACTAACACAGAGTCTTCTCACTAATATGTCATCTGCAAAATTTTCTATTAACTAATTGGATTTAAAAATTAGACTATGTCCTGTTTTGATAGGTATGGATTCAAGACTGCTAACATGGAAGGTTCTATAACACTTTCACAGGCACAACATTCAATGAAAAATAATATTTTCCACACTCATTTAAGAATGTAGACTTTGGAAGGAGGACCAAGAGAGTGATAATAATGTGATGAAGAAAAGGAAAAATGGGATAAAGACATATGTAAGTAACTTGACTGTAAAATTGAGTGCCAAAAAATATCTAGCCACAACTTTCTGCTTCTTAGACCACTAGGACATAAGATTAGGTCCTAGAAAAATCACTGCTCCTGATTGTTGATCTACTACCATCTGGGTCTTAAGCCCAATCAGCATCACAGTATTCTTGAACAGACAAGTTTGAAGAGGTAGAAGGCTGTAATCTTAATCCAAGATTGATAGCACCATTCAAATATCTGACAATTCTCTTCACAGTTGTTCAATGCTCTTTTGAAGGATTTGACATAAGCTCAAAAATTTTATTAACAGGAAATGGATTTCTGATCTTGTTATGGTGCCTTACTGAAGTGCCCCAACAACTAATCTGTAAAAGGTAGGGTTAGAGAATATTTTTGAGCTTGATTTAGAGAGTTTACAAGCTCCAACCATAGGAGAACTAATAGGATTTGCTTCATCCATTTTTGTCTTTGCTAAAAGATCCCTAATACACATATACTTAGATGGAGTAAGTATATGTGAGCCATCAGCTTAATTAGCTGCTTCAATTCGCATAAAATAATTAAGATCTCCATGATCTTTTAAGGAAAATAGGTAAACTAGTTTCTAAATCAGTTTAGAGTCATTTGCAGTGACTATGATATCCTCTACATATATTAGACTGTACATTACAGATTCTGACTTTGAGTACACAAAAAGAGAGGGATGACATCTATTAGAAATGAATTGAAACTAAAAAATAGAAGGAGAGAGAAATAGAGAGTAAGAGAAAGAGAGAATTGCGTAAAATTTGCGGAAGTGTGACATTTAATTTCATTCCCAAACATTTTTAGTTACACTGTACATTTTATAGAGACCTATGAGAGTTGCATAGCAAATTTGTACAACTTGCAGACTAAGTTTCTAAGACTTGCAGAGCAAGCTTCTAACAACTAGCTGCCAGCTCTCACTTGACAGCCGGACTACTAACTTCCACACTCTAATCTCATATAATCGAGTATAATACTGGCATACCCCTAACAGTTTTTGCTTCTAATGTCACATGTCATGGTTGCAAAAACAGCTCAATAACATGTACAGAAATACACAAGTTTCGAATGTTGGGACACTCACTAATTTCAAAATTTAACTAACTACAATTCTTATGACATTAAAATGAAAATACCAACCTAAAGGTCCCAAGGAGAACAAATAGATATAGCTCCAACTATAGGAATATTCTGACCATCCTGACCAACATATTTTTTCTGCAACCAAGCTTTCCAAATCAATGTCTATTGTTGTATAATATGATCAATATTTGGAGAACATTCAATAAAGAAGTCGTACCTTTGAATAATCTCTAATTTGGATGTAGAACACTAGAGTGAATTGAGGAAGAAAGCTATAGTGCAAATCCTTGGCTGGGAAGCCCGGAAGGCCTAAATCAGCACTGTAAATTCAATAATTATTGTCAAGCATAAGTATGTGAAATAGTCAACCAATTAGGCATGCATGAAAACTCAATCAGGAAAAAAAAGAGTACAACATATACCATAGTGTGTCTATTTGAAGATTAAATAAAAGGGTTGGTGTTGATGTAGCAAACTTCTCCTGCAAAATCCAAGTAATAAAAATAGAATATGTGTGTGTGTGTGTGTGTGTGTGTGTGTGTGTGTGTGTGTGTGTGTGTGTGTGTGAATTAAGAATCACTCCCATTGGCAACAAGTATGTTACAAAAGTTTGCTTACTGCCCCCAAATTAAATAAAAAAAAAACTCAAATAAACATATATTGTTACATATTATTTATCACCAATGAAAAAAAATTATTTTTGACTAAACAATCCAAGACCAAGCAAATGCAGATAAAAGTGAAATTTAATTAGCACAACAAAAGCCGTACAACATCACATGTAAGAGGAAAATCTCTTTCTTCTCAGCCAACAAAAGAAGTCGTACAACACTAACAAAGACATTCAAATGAGTCTTACGGTACCACAAATGCATATGCATAGAATTAGAAGGTATGATGAAATGAAACAACCAATCCATGATTTTCTTTTGTTGTCCATACATCCAAACAAAAGAAATAAGTGAGACAAGACCACTTTTGACTCTGCCTCACTTTTCCAACTTTATGTTCCAATCCAAAACATGGGAAAGTATAAACAATTATAAACTAATTTATGAAGTATGAACTGATTTGATACAAGTATAAAAACTGTGCGAACAACAATCAGTGAAGGAATGAATTTTACCCTCTTCAATGTTGAGCTTGGGAGTGGCTGTAGAAGCCAAATGTGAGAGGAAAATCAATTAAGTGGAACCAAGGAGGAGTAAAAACAGCATATTGGAATATTCTAAGTTGGTGTCCATGAAAGTGTTTTGACCCTTTGGTTGTTCAAGCAGGAAGAAAATGATAGGGAGTGAGTTAGAGACTATTATATGCTATCAGATAAGGATAGACACTGGGTTGCATAAGTGGTGATGTTGGTAGCTTTTGTACCCTGGTTGGGAGCATGTGACAAAGAAAAACAAAAAACTATGGCAAACCCAATATGATTAGTTATAATGTGTATTGCATTTATTTTTTTTGTCAAAAGATGTGTAAAATGCTCAGTTGCAACTTGATGGAACACAACTTGGTAAAGGATCTAGAGTTAATTCTGATCCTTCTAATGAGGGGTTAATGCCTCTTATATCTTGGTTAACTACCTTTCTAAAAAGGATCTCTTAATGTAGAAGTAGTTGAATAGTCTTGAATGAATCAATTAAATTGTTTGTGGTTATATAGTAATAATTTTCTGGTGAGTTTTTGCTAAGATTTATTTAAAATGTAATTCACCCCCACCCAATTTTATTACTTGCTTTAAGGATAGACCACCCAAATGTAATTCATCTCTAGATGCATCATATTCTGAGTTTTATGGATGGCCTTGAAGTTATGTCTTTCCTTTTAGAAATGCATCATATCCTTGCTTTCAATTTCATCATATTCTGGTCTTTTACTCCAGCTCATGGTAAGTTCTTTATATTATATGAGTGGTACAACTATAAGGAATATCATGAGGCATCTTAAAAAGCCCTTGTGTGTGTGAACTACTTATACTACTGTAGCATTTCAGACGTTCCTTAATCCTAGTAAAATCCTATACCAGCTAACCTTTGCTTGCGAGACCTATTAGCATTGGCTCTTATTATTCCTACTAGTATTTTAACATGTTATTATAACACATTTTATGCCCACATTCTTGCAAACACATATATCCATTCCACTAACAGAATAGGACAGGCTAAGCAGAGGAGCACTCAAAGTAGGGGTCCCAGAAATTTGTAATTTTGAAGTCCTAAGCACATACAAATTTTTATGCATGCACAAACTCAAAGGTACAAAATCAACCTCTTGCTTTATTTTCCTATAAGTTGTTACTGAGAAACCTCAATTGAATTTGGAAAACTCTGAACACGGATTAATTACAAGTAATGGACACACTAGCTGGTGGTAAAATTAAAAAATAAATACCTAATACTTATGACAAATCACAGTAAAACTTCAACCAATAAAGTAGAAAATGAAACACATAGCAAAGTGAAAGAAAGACAAAAAAACAGAAAGCTTACAAGAAGACAAGGGTTCAGTTTGGGCAAATGTGGGAAGGGGTGAGTTGAGTGACGAGAGGCTAGGGTTGGGCCGGCGAGGAAGGGGTGAGCTGAGTGACGATGTTCAATGTAACTCAGGGTAAGGTGAGTGAAGATGACCTGGGTGATGAAGGGCTGAGCTGAGTGATGAAGCATTCAACTTCACTTAGGGAAACTGAGTCTACTGAGGTCACGAGAGTCTTGTTCGAGTCACGTGACTATAATGTCGCGCCAACGACGATGGTGTCCACCAAAGCAACGTCGTCGAAGTAATTATACATCAATTCAAAGACGGGTTTGTACATCACCGTCTTTGTTTTCTAAGTTCATAATTACGAAATTGCCACCTCTTATTATACCACATTGGTTTAGGAGGACCGATGTGGTTAGTGTGTCGTAAAAACAACTTTTTTTAGTAGTGCTCATATATCATATTATACGTTCATAGTAATGTTTACAAGACACAACCCATATACATATACGTTGACTCAAATAATTTTCAAAATCATATCATAGCAAAACTATAACATCTTCGATGTCAATTAATTAATAACAATATAAACTCTATGTAATATACATGCACTAACCAAAACAAAATAGTAAGTATAAAACACTTATATACATCTATAAGTCTCAATTAACTAACTACAAAATATACTTAACAAATAGGTAAACATGTATCATAATAATAAAATATATCTAACTTCAAAGCTTTTAAATATATTTACATGTAGCAAATATATATAACACACCCCTATACAAATACATGTAATACTAATTATATATATTATATAAAATAATAACAAACATATTATCAGATAAACATATTAAATATATATATATATATATATATATATATATATATAATAACATGTTTGTAATAACAATAATATAAATGTAAAGTTGTATTTATTAGCTCACGCATTTATCATATGGATAAGGAATCCACGAGTTGAGATTATACAAGAGTTGCTTCTTTTCTTGCATGTGCGCCTAGTACGCTTTTGACCAAATTACTTTTTTTTTACTCCATAATAGTTTTAAAAAGGTAGTTGTTGATAAACAAAGGAATACATAGATATATATTATAAAAGTATAATAACAATATGATGCAATCCTACCCCCAAGGGTATTGGATAGAAGACTCCAAGAGGATTGAGCTAGAGCTGCTAAAGAAGACTTTGGGGTTCTCATGAACCTTAGGATAGATTTCTGAGCCCATGGGCCAAGGTTGGGTCAACTCTTCTTTGTAAATATTAGAATAGGTTTTTCCTTCTTTTGGGCCTTGTATTTTGGCCATTCTAGTAGTATAGGGTTTTAGCCTTGTATTTCAGGGCATTTTTAGTAGTCTTTGTAGTAGGGACTTTATTTTGGCATGGGGTGAGTTTAGCTATTATAGGGATTGTGTGTAGTTAAGCTCTAGCTTCTCACCTCAAGGAGGTGAGCTTAGCTATTAGAGGGGTGTGTGTAGCTAAGCTCTAGTTTCTCTAGGAATCTTCTCAAGGAAGCTTTTCATGTAGCTAAGCTCTAGCTTCTCAAGGAACCTTCTCAAAGAGGTGAGCTTAGTTATTAGAATGGTGTGTGTAGCTAAGCTCTAGAATGGTGTGTGTAGCTAAGCTCTAGCTTCTCAAGGAAGCTACCTAGGCTATAAATAGAAGCATGTGTAACACTTATTGTAACTTTGATGCATGAGAGTCTTGTGAGACAAACTTCAAAGTTCAACTTCTCTTCCTCTTTTCTTCCTTCAATTTCATGCTCCCCCCTCTCTCTTTCTCTCTCTCTTTCTTTTCCTCCATTGAAGCACCCTCTCCAAGCTTTTTATCCAAGGCACTCTCTTGGTGGCGAAGCTCCTTCTTCCATGGCTTATTCCCTAGTGGATGGCGCCTCCTCTCACCTCAAAGATCACCTCAAAGATCCAGCCTCCATAAAAGCTCCACAAGCAAGCTTCCATCACAATAATATAATGTATCATTAGATATATATATATATATATATATATATATATATATATATATATATATATATATATATATATATATATATATAATACATAGATAACAATAAGACGTTTATGTACATATATACATATATTTTAAATGCATTCCAATGAAGCCATGGAAATCTATCAATGAGAAACAACAGTTTGATTTCGTCCATTGTATCATCATCATGGAAATTAATCATAATTTTTTAGAATTCTTTCAACAGCAAAATACAATTTGGTAGAATTTATTATTGACAAAAAGTAGAAAATGTTATGAACATCTAAAGAAAATTGTACAATAGAGGAAAAGAAAGAGCCCACTCCCACTGCTGTAAACTCCTCCTTACTTAATTCATCAATTAGAAAAAGGCTCAATTTTTAGGGTTTCCACTCAACACAGGAACACACATCAATTTTACAAAAATTTCGCATCAGAACACCAATTGGTCCATTAAACACAATCAATCCATGATTAAAACATAAGAACAAAATTGAATTTCATAAAACAACCCAAAATAATCCAAAAATTAATCATCTAGAGATCCCTACGCATGTTCATTATAATCCTCAAACTTGAGTAACTCATCCCTTACCTTGATGTAGTCGCTCAAGTGTTTTTCGCTTGCAATGGTGGCATTTCTAGTGCTCTCTAGAGTTCCTCTTTCGGTTGCTCTATTAGGATTCTTGAGAGTCAAAGAAAAAGGAACAAAAAATGTTTTGTAAAACTACTCTGGGGTTAAAAGTTTCTTTATATAGTGGGAAATATGATGACCTAATTCTTATTCTTTTATTTATTTATTTATTTTTAAAAAATACAAAGGAATGGGCTGTTAAAGAGGTCATGCCAGAGTGAGGTTAGGGATGGTGGTGGGGTGGCAGATCTGGGTCAGAGGCCGGTGGTGGACTGGTGGTGGTTTTGGGATGGTGATGCATAGTGGATGATCTGGGATCTAGGTTATGTAGTGGTGTTGGTTATGGATTTTTTGGGTACATTGATGATGAAAGAGATGTTGGGATGCACCTATGCATTTTACCCTTCTCTTTGATTCTAATTTTGAGGTTTTTTGGATTCGTTATGTGTATGTGCTGGGTAGCAAAATGAAAATGAACAACTTTGCATGATCTAAAAGTTCACTTCATCAGAAGTCGAGCGCAGGTGAGGCAACAAAGATGTTTTCTCTGGCTATGGTGGTTAGTGGGGTTGGAAGAAGATGAAGAATGTTTAGGAAGAGGAGTTCAAAAATTTGTGGCGATTTTTGACACCTATAAATCATCCACTCCCATAGTCGATGATGGAACCAATGACAGAGAGACATGTAGATATGGAATCAAATGAGTCTAGGTTCAGGCCAAAAAGTAACAAATTATAATTTTTGGAGCATAAAAAAACTACACAAAATTTTGTAGACCTAAATCTGAAAATTTTCATTTATGAGGATGGAAAATATATTTTAACTTTTATTATGTTAGAAACCACAAGTTTCATTTATAGGTAACAATCTTACTCGAGTAAGGTATGATCATTATGAACAATAAAACTTCTTTGTTGAGTATTTTATACTCAACAATATTTATTTTTACTTTAAAATCTAATAAAATAATTTTTAGTTAGAAATCGTATAAAATAATTTCATAATTAAATATTTTCTTGAATAATATTTATTTTTTAAGCTAAAATTTTTACATTAAAAATTAATTTAAATTTGATTAGTTAATATATTTATTAGAAAATAATCTTTTAACACTGTTTTAGTCGATAAACAAAAGTTGGACTGGTCAAGGTCCCTAAACCTTTTTAAAATTTGAGTTTTAGTTTCCGAGTAATAGTCACGGCTGGAAAAAATGCTATACAACGCTGGTTATAAGGCCCATCAAATATGGTTTTGAACCTCTTTAAATGTAACGCGTGGAAAGTCTGACTTTCCACGATGATTAAAAAATACCTTTTTAAAAAAAGACATTTTTCTAAGACGGTTCTTAACTAAAAATGTCTTAGAATAATATTATTTTAAGACGGTTCTCAAGTGAAAATCAATTTAGAAGGGCATCATTCTAAGGTGGTTTTTAGCATACAACTATCTTAAAAAGACACATTTTTAAGACGCTTCTAAACTAAAAACCATTTTAGAATGAATTTTTAAAAAAAATTAAGAATTCTAAGACAGTTCTTTCAAAAACCGTCTTAGAAGTATCGTCTTAGAAAATGCTTCCAAGACAGTTTTTGAAAGAACTATCTTAGAATCATTTTTTTAAAAAAATTAAAAATTGATGAGAATTTTAGGATGATTTTTCAGAGAATCGTCTTAGAATGTTTTTTTTTAAACAAAAATAATGTTAAAAATATTGAGGATTCTAAGACGATTTTCCCAAAATCTGTCTTAGAAAGTAGACTTTCTAAGATGATTTTTCTAAGAACCGTCTTAGAATCTATTTTTTTAAAACATAAAAAATTTTAATTTAATCAAAAAATATCTAATCAATTACTCTTTAGAACAATATTACAATAGAATTTAATTTAATTTAATCTTAGCCTCATCTTATTTTTACTTTGCAATTACTCTTTAGTACAATATTATGAGAGAATTTTCTCTTTCAGCTCCAACTAATGAATTAAACCCGGAAATAATAAGAAATGTTAAGGCATGGATAGTTAGGGCGCAATGCACTGAAGTCAAGTTGAGACAGTCACTCATGATGAGTGAGTGCCTCCCTGAGCATGTGTGAAGGGAAGGGAATGAGTCACAAATAGCTTGAACAGCAAATGGGGTGAGTGCAAGAACTTCAAGGACCAAGAGAATATAGAATCAATTGACTAATTTGACAGTATGACAGTTTGTCTCGAACTTCAATTGATTAATTTGACAAGGAACAATATTTTTTGAATTTAAGTTAGGTAACTTTAATAGAATCAAACCCTTTATCACTTTAAATTTTTTTTGGTTATATTTTTATCACTTTATTGTAAAGGCCTATTATTCTTTTACTACACATTAAATGTTTGGTAGGTAATTTCACATATTAAATCATGCTTACATGTACAAAAGGTTGTATCTAAATGGTGACTTTAAAATGATTCATGTATGTGCTAGTCTTTGAAGTTACATTTTTTTTAATCAAAGGCTAACAATTTCAATTAAAAAGTTATAAAAATATGTTTGTATATTTCAACATTGTAATTTTTCTTAACTATGTTGTATCCAGCTTGCCAATAAGCCTATGTAAAAGGTCATATTGTTGTGGTATGTCCAGTAATGAGATTATAGCTAGAAAATCATTGGTTATATATATCTTCATTTTGTAAGAATGAATAATAACATAAAAAGTACTATACATAGGAACGACTAAAATTATAGATACAAAATATCACAAATATGTTTGGACAACAATTATTTTTAAATATGTATTTTTACTTTGGTCTTTAAAGAATTAGTGGTGCATGTCATTTTTTTTTTAGAATACACGGTGCATGTCTTTTTTTAGAATACATGGTGCATGCCTAGTAACACTTATTTTAAGGGGAAAAAAGTTATTTTGTTTTAAAATAATCTAAAAAAAGGTATGAAATTTTAATCAATTTATAATTTGTTATATAAACTAAAAAAAATATGTCAAAGTAAACACTTCCATCAAGGGTATAAACTAATAACACATTTCATGGGTTGACAACTATACAATAGATAAAGAAATTAAGTACAACATGCAACATTCATGATGAAAAGGGAAATAAGGTGGCATGCCTTAACCTTGGTCTAGATGGTTGGTTGTGTGTCACTTGACAACATTAACCTTGCATGATGGTTTCTAGCGTATAATTAAATCTGAGCCAATAAGAGGTGAGAGTCTTTAGAGAATCATGCAGCACTTTATTGTTAAAAATAATAGCAATATCGTCTGATGTTTTTAAGCTTCTTTTCATGTGCTTTTGTGTGGGCAAAGAGTTCCTATCCTATGAAAAACAATTATTTGCCTGTAAAAGTACAATTAAGGAGAACATGAATCACTCTCACAATTTAACCAGACCTTAATAATAGGATCACTGAATTTACCATTACTAAGGAGAGGTTGTGAATGACAACCCTGCAGCATCTCTCCGTGCCCTACATGGTGATGATGCTAGACACACTAAGCAAAAAAGAGGGATTGTAAGATAGAAAGTGATGTAGCTCCATGTGGAGCTTGTAGGCCTTAGATATTCTTCATCAATGGATTCCTTTGCTTCTTAAGGTCTGATTGCAGCGAAATGGAGAAGAAGAAAGATGAATGGAGACGCCACTTCAAGTAAAAGATGAGTCTAGAAGAAACTCACCACCATAGGAAGCCATGGATAAGAGCTTGAAGGTAGAAGAAGATGAATGAAGGGAGAGAAAGAGAAGAGCACAAAATTTAGTGCCTCTAAAGAAGTATGAACTTTGAAGTTTAATTCTCAAAATGATCAAAGTTGAAAAAAATTCACACACATGACCTCTATTTATAGCCTAAGTGTCACACAAAATTGGAGGAAAATTTGAATTTCTATTCAAATTTCACTTGGATTTGAAATTGAATTTATGGAGCCAAATTTTGGAGCCAAAATTTCACTAATTATGATTAGTGAATTTTAGTTATGGTTCAGCCCACTAATCCAAGATCAATCTCAAGATTCTCCACTAAGTGTGCTTAGGTGTCATGAGGCATGTAAAGCATGAAGGACATGCACAAAGTGTGACTATATGATGTGGCAATGGGGTGTAGCAAGCAAATGCTCACCCCCTTCTAAAATTTAATTGGATTGGGCTTCTCTCAATTCAATTAAATTTATTTTCCAACACACACATCAAATATTCACTTAATGCATGTGAAATTACAAAACTACCCCTAATACAAAACTAGTCTAGGTGCCCTAAAATACAAGGGCTGAAAAATCCTACATTTCTAGGGTACCTTACCTACATTATGGAGCCCTAAATACAAGGCCCAAAAATAATGAAACCTTAATCTAATATGTAGAAAGATAAGTGGGCTCATACTTAGCCCATGGGCCCGAAATCTGTCCTAAGGCTCATGAGAACCCTAGGGCCTTCTTTTGCATCTTTGGCCCAATCTACTTGGAGTCTTCTATCCAATGCCTTTGCGGGGTAGGATTGCATCAGAAAGTATAGCTATCACATTTGTACTACTACTTGACATGCGTAGTTGTTAGTCGATGAATACGACTAACTTTTGTGTATAAAACCTGTGTATATTGTATCAAACTTTCCCAATTTATGATTGTTTTGTAATACTATAAGTATTTTTTGTTAAATATAGGTAATAGATAATTTATACTTTTGTTTTGTGCGTTTAATAATCAGTTTCTCTCAATTTCAGGTTAAATAGGCAATTTGGGCAAAGTGTTCTTTTTCACTCTTTCGCTAAGCCAAGTTGCTGGCTTAGTGAGAATTCACTAAGCGCAACCTTCAGTGGCTAAGCGCGAGGAAGAATCCAAAAAGAAAATGAGCTGTCAGGTTCACTGAGCGCACCACTCCAGGTCATCAAGCACACCGCTTCAGCTCATCTGCTAAGCGAGAGAAGCGCACTAAGCCAAAAATCACTAACGTGCGCTAAGCGGTCCATACGTGCACTAAGCGCACGAGCACGAACAAAGCCACCTATTTAAGCCTGAAATCAGATTTGCAAAAGGAGTTTGGCATTTTTCTTGAAGAAGCCTCTGCATGCACGAGATTCTGGCCTTGGCTTGAAGCTTTTGCATGTTTAGGAAGTTCTAGAGAGAGAAAGGTCCAAGTTCCAAAGAGTTCTGAGAGATTTTGATGTGTGAAGATCTGCAGAGATGCGAGTTCGAAGTGGAAGCCGTTCTGAGAGCTTGAGATGAGTTTGTGAGTGATTGTGAGATCCTAGAGGTGAAGGAGACATCCTCACCACTTGTGTTTTTGCAGTATTTCATCTTGTTCTTCTCTTTGTTGTAAAGGAGGTTTCCGGACTATGGAAAGCTAAATCCTTTGTTGCATCTTCCCTATAGGTACCTGATGTAAATATATTTCTATCTATGTAATGATGTTTTGTGTGATCTCTGTGCTATCTACTTTTCATTCCAGTGTGCTTTTACCTTGATCATGTAGATGCATGCTTTGTTAGGGTCATTCAACAGTGGGAATTGGTCTGATTCTAAAGTCCTTGATAGTACGGGACTAAGTTATTGTGCTATCACGAGGGATTGGGGTACAAGAGCTTAGTTGTGTATGTATGTCTTAATGTGGTCTTGGTTGAGTTTAGTCTTACAAAAGGGATCTGCGGGCGAGGCTTGATCAGGACTAGGCTAGGCTATCATGACAAATTGGGGTCTAGCAGTCCAGGAGACAACATAGGAACGCATGAGCATTGTTAAATAGAGAACATCCTTTTTAGCAACAGGAACCTATGAGGAAGACCAACGCTTTCTCTACTTGTTTTTTTACTCAGTATTTCTCTTGCATGATTTTCTTTCTTTTTGCCTAGATAGTTTAAATACCTGTTCATAACCACAGTTATATTTTCATACCAGATGCCTATTTATCGAAATAGCTTGCCAGATAACACAAGTTCCCCGAGATTTTGATACTCGGTTCTTACCATTTTATACTACTTGTGCGATCCGGTGCATTTGCCGACCGCGAACAGTAGTTCCACTTGCAAAGTCTACTGCATATGCAACTAAAGGAACAAATGTAGTGTCTTGTGCAAGATACAAATTCATACCATTTTCAAATTATATTCAAGAAATTTTCACACAAAGGCTAGAGAAATTGGAGTGGGGGAAAATAGAAATTGGAAAAAGGCTAGAGACAAGTGCATGAGAAAAACTGATTAATCTTCACTGCAAACAATCAATCTATGCACTAGTAACAATGAGCTATAGAACAAAGATCAAGAACACTAGTGCAGCATGGAGAATTTCTCTCCCTCCTTCAACCAGTTAGTTGACACTGACAAACCAAGTCCTCTCCCTTCCAATTTCCTTCTCCCATGTTATTCGACAAAGAAATTTTGGGCACATGCATATCATCTAGATCAGCATTACATTTTTGTGTTCAAAGGAAAAAGTCTACTAACTTATAAGCTGACAGGAATATTGAGCAAACATGGATATCTTGACAACATTTGTCAAATAATTTTTTAAAAGAAGCAAAAGAGCTAAAGACTAATGTACACCTTATTAATCTAGAATCACCTTCTCATAAAAAACCCAAAAAGTCCATGAAACAGTTGTGCATGTCCTATAAAATATGAGAACATAGAGCATTACTTTAACAAATAAATAACCTAAGTTATCCTAATAGATCACCCATATGCACGTCCCCCAAAAACATCATAATGTAAAGAACAACTAAAAAACATGTTGAGAAAATGTTGAAAGAGTAAAAGAAATCCATATCTTAATAATGAAATTGAAAAGTGCTCCAACATTATGATTTCCAATCAATATGAAAACAAATCAAGCATGCATAACTAAATAGAAACATCCATGTCAGTTTGTTTTCCATCAACAATTAGAACTCAGATGGGCAATTCAATTTCTCTCAACACCTTTTCCAATACAGGATATGATTCTTGAACAACATCCTTAAAATAGATAGAGCACACAACAAATTTAACATTTAATAACACCTAAACAGAAACTAAGCAAAAAAGATGAAACAAACTAATATAACAATTTTTCATTTTCCGAGTCACAAAGAAGATCAAGACAAGAAATTTTAAGTTATTCCTTACTTTGGAGGTTTGCCGCCATAATTTATATGAGGTAACCTATTATATATATAACCCCAATTAGCCATATTATCATGGCAATTGGCAACAATGCAAACAACTGTTGTGAACAAAAACTTGGAGCTTAGTGTAATTAATGTTAGTTTGACTCAAGAAACAACCTTGAACCACTTGCCCAAAAGTAAAATTGCATGATATTTTGTTAAGCATTGAAAGCATATTCAATAGTGCAGATGCAACTTATAAGTGATAGGCGACGTTACAAACTGTTAAATGCATCATGACCAATTATTCATTTACTTCCAAATCAAAATAATTTTAATCAAACAAAATAGATTTCAGGATTGTTAAGAGAGCATTTCGCAGGTAGGTATCTTCATGACAATATTTAAGGGTGCCTTTGGTCTATGGAAATGTTTTATGTTTCTATTTTCACTAATACAAAAATACTATCAAGCAGTGTTGTTTTCATCATTTACTGTACAAAAATTTGAACTTTGGAATGAAGTGAAAATAGGATGGCTTTTTTTGTAACTATTAGTGAAAACGGAAACTATATTTTACAAACCAAAACCACCTCAGATACCCTGCTATCTTGAATGCTAATTTCTGGAATGCCATTGTCATGGGAATGCAAGATGCTTTGAAATCCTTGATCTCTAGATGTTGTATCTCCCATCCCATGTAAATTTATTTTTAATTAGTTTTAATTTTCATTTTCATAATAAACATATCAAGCTTAAATACATTGTTATTTGATAACATAATATCTCACAAACTGATGTAATATTAAATCATGTTAAATGCCTAATAAAAGTTTAAATCTCTCTGCTCCTATGTGTTTGAGAGTGTAATTGTTTATTTTACTTGCATTGGCTAAAAGGCATAAAATTGGTCCATTTTTACTATCCACAAAAGTGAAGAACAATGAAACATATGGATGGTGTCAAAGAGCCAAACCAGGAACCACTATTTGGAATTGTTAAGGGCCTCTGATCGATATCTTTACTTGTGATCAGCAAATTGATTACATAAATTTGTATTAGTGCTTTAGCAAAAGAAGAATGAAAATTTTGTTTTGTTTGAGTTTGATAATGTTCAATTGAGCTTCAGCAAGATCGATGCAGAGAAGAAAAAATTTGATTGACAATTGCAATTTACCTTGCACATTTCTGAATTGTTTTGGAGTATTCAGTTCATGATGTAAACTGAGAAATTTTGGCTTGTAAAAGATTGTCAGGAAGATTCGATGGAAACTCATGTAGACCTCCTATTGGAAGTGGTGTTGATGGTCACATGCAATGTCTTCCTAAGGCGTGTGAGAAGTTACCCTAAAGGATTTATCCACAGTATCACCCTAAAGAATTTATCCACAGCATCCCAAGCAAATTTTCCAGGAGTTATTCAATATGTTTGATATAGTATGGAAAAGGTTGTTGGGAGGCAAAGGAACATTGGAAATTAAATGTTGATTAAAACATAATTATGATAATTGATACTTGGTACATTATTGCACACACAAGGAGGGGGGAAATTGATGAATTTGCACTACGACAAGCCCACATGGCCCAAACTCATGCGCAAGTTTTTCATATCTTACTAGCCAGTTTGAAAGCTCAGATCACAAAATGATATATAAACACATGAGTCAAACTTATCCCAAGCAATGTAGGACTTGATCTTTTGTGATATCCTTCAAACTACAACACCTCTTGTTCCAGAGACCTAAACTAAACGACGTCGATGCCTCGACTTGTGTATCGAGCAGCTTGAGTAGTATCTTTCTTGTTCAATTGTCAATTGAGGGGGTAAGAAATTTTCGCTAGTGGGCTACAAGCACGTTTGGGCTTCACTAACATATGAAAAGGTTTGAGTATGAGATTTTCTATGATATGTGTTAAAGTTATACTTTTGTAACTGCACGATAATTTTTTTTTACTATTTCAGTTTATAAAATAGGACTTAGTAAATAAGTTGGTTTCCTAGTTTTTAGGAGCAACTCAGTTCAGTTACCCATGTTTGTTACAATCATGTTTACATGACTTGCTTTTCTGTTTTATTTTGGCTATTTATTGTATTGTTGTTGATGAATGAAATCAAGTTATTATTTTCTTTCTCATCACACTACCAAACATATCATCCCTTTTCTTCTCTTTTATTCTTTCTCATCAAAAAACCAACAAATTGGTATGAGAGACTCTTCGGAAGGAGCTTGTGTGTTTCGATTTGTGATGGATTCTGAAACAAGTTTTTTTCAAGCCATTCTTCCTGTCTTTACTGGAGAAAATTATGATCTGTGAGTAGTCAGAATAGAGACTTACCTAGAGGCATTAGATCTTTGGGAAGCTGTTGAAGAGGATTATGACGTACTTCCGCTGCCAGATAATCCTACTATGAACCAGATCAGAATTCACAAGGAGAAAAAAAACAAAAAAGGCAAAGGCAAAGTTGTGTCTATTTGTCGGTGTCTCTCAAACCATCTTCACAAGAATCATGGCTCTCAAATCAGCAAAAGCAATTTGGGATTACGTGGAGAAGGAATATGCTGTAGATGAAAGAATATGTAGCATGCAAGTGCTTAATCTAATGAGGGAATTTGAGTTGCAAAGGATGAAAGAGTTTGAGACAGTCAAGGATTACAAAGACAAATTGTTGGGTATTGCCAACAAGATAAGGTTGTTGGGTGGTGATTTTGTTGATTCCAGAATAGTTGAAAATGTTTTGGTAACGGTGTCGGAGAGGTATGAAGCATCTATAGTCTCATTAAAGAACACAAATGATCTATATAAGATCACATTGGTAGAACTGGTACATGCCTTACAAGCCCAAGAACAACGAAGGCTAATGAGAGAAGATCGTGTGGTTGAAGGTGCACTTCAAGCCAAGCATCATGACTCTAGGAATAGTAGAAAGAAAAATTTTAAGAAGAACCAGCTAGCAAGCAACAAAAATGATGCAAACAACCAAAACAAAGGTAAGGTAAAAAGGAAAAATTACCCACCTTGTCAGCATTGCGGAAAAATGGGTCACCCATCGTTCAAGTGTTGGAGAATACTAGATGCAAAGTGTAGTAAGTGCAATCAGCTTGGACACGAAGTTGTAATTTGTAAAAGCAAATTTTAGCAACTTGAAGCCAATGCCCAAGTTATGGAGCAAGATGAAAAAGATCATAATTTTGCTACAACCTATTTTCTATAGCGAGTAATTCAGAGTGTTGGTTGATTATTAGTGATTATACAAATCACATGACATATGACAAGTCTGCTTTCAAGGATTTGAATCCTATTGATGTCTTGAAGATCAAGATTGAGAATGATGATTATATTCAAGCAAAAGGAAAAGGAACTATATTGATTTCAACAAGTTCAGGTGCAAAACTTATCTCAGGTGTTCTTTATGTACCTGAAATTGACCAAAACTTGCTAAATGTAGGTCAGTTGCTTGAAAAGGGATTTAAATTGTTCTTTGAACATAAACATTATCTTATTTGTGACATTGTTGGTCGAGATGTTCTAAGGGTTAAAATGAGAAATAGAAGCTTCTCGTTTGATCCAACAAATGAGGAATGTGCAGCCTATTACACTCAAGTCAGTCCCACAAAACTCTGGCACAAGAGACTGGGTCATTGCCATCTTGAAAGAATGCTAGATATGAAAAAAAGGACTTGTCAAAAGGCTTACTAGAATTTTCTAATAATTTAACAAATTGTAATGCTTGTCAATTTGGTAAACAAATCAGAAAGTCATTCTCAAAATCAGCTTGGAGAGCCTCTCAAAAGTTGCAGGCTTGCAGCTAATTGATACTAATGTTGCAGGACCTCAAAGAACACCATCACTAAAAGGTAGTCTCTACTTTGTTCTTTTCATAGATGACTTTACAAGAATGTGTTGGATTTTTTTTCTTAAAATTCAAGCATGAAGTGGCTGGAGTATTTATGAAGTTCAAGAACATGGTAGAAACCCAAAGTGGCTGCAAGATTCAATTTCTAAAATCAGACAATGGGAAGGAGTATACATAAGCAAAGTTTAATCAATTTTGTGAAGAAGCTGGCATTGAACATCAACTCATAACTCCATACACTCTAGAGCAAATTGGAGTTAGTGAAAGGAGAAACAGAATCGTGATGGAGATGGCTAGGTGCATGTTGCATGAGATGGAGCTGCCTAAAACATTTTGGGTAGAGGCGGTTAATACGATTTCTTTCATGCAAAATCGGCTTCCAACCAAGGCTTTGAATGATAAAACTCCATTTGAGGCTTGGTATGGGTTTAAGCCTTCACTAACCTTTCTTAAAGTGTTTGATTGTGTTTGTTTTACTCATGCTCCACAGGTTAAGCATGACAAACTTGACAAGAAAGCAATTATGGGAATCTTTGTGGGCTACAGTTCAATTTCAAAAGCCTACAAAGTCTATCATCCTTAAACTAAAAAGATGACACTCACTAGAGATGTACACTTCAATGAAGGTCAGAAATGGGATTGGAACAACTCACAAATAGATGGGTCCTTCCTCAACAATGGAGACAATCATCCCGGAGAGCAAACAATAGAGCTTATGCAGAATGAATTAGAAGATGACCTTCCAATCAGAGGAAAAAGGTTGTTGTCTGACATCTATTAAAGATGTAATGTAGCAATTTATAAACCTGCTAGCTGTGAGGAAGCACTAAAAGATCCAAAATGGAAAATTGCAATGGAGGAGGAGATGTTTATGATACACAAAAACAAAACATAGGAGTTGGTTCAAAGGCCTGAAGATAGAAAAGTCATTGGAGTTAAATGGATTTTCAGAATAAAGCTTAATGTAGATTCCTCAGTCAACAAACACAAGACGAGACTCGTGGTTAAAGGGTATGCACAAACTTTTGGTATTGATTATTCTGATACTTTTGTGCCTGTGTCCAGATTAGATACAATTTGATTGGTGCTAACAGTGGATGCACAAAAGGGCTAGAAAGTCTTCCAATTAGATGTCAAACCAACCTTTTTAAATAGAACCTTACAAGAAGAAATATATATAGAGCAGCCAGAAGGATTCGTAAAGCAAGGGAAAGAAGATAAAACCTATCTTCTCAAAAAAGCCCTCTATGGCCTAAAACAAGCACTAAGGTATAGTAGGATAAATGATTACCTATTGAGCATAGGCTTTGCAAAGAGCTTATCAGAGTCCACTCTTTATGTGAAACACAAGGGAAATAACTTGCTCATAGTTTCCCTCTATGTTGATGATCTCTTAGTGATTGGAGATGACACAAGGCTTGTTGAGGAGTTCAAGCAAGAAATGATGCAAGTTTTTGAAATGACAAATCTTGGTCTCATGACCTATTTCCTAGGAATTGAGATCAAACAAAATGAGAACGAAGTGTTTATTTGTCAAAGAAAATATGAAAAAGAAATTTTGAAGAAATTTCAAATTGAAGAATGCAAATCTGTTAGCACTCCAATGAATCAAAAGGAGAAACTGAGCAAGAAAGATGGCACTGATAAAGTCGATGAAGGTTATTATAGGAGGTTGATTGGATGTCTCATGTATCTTATGGCAACAAGGCCAGACATTGTGCTAGTGAAGTGCATTTAAGAGCAACAAAAAGAATATTGAGGTATGCTAAAGGCATTGTTGATTACGGTGTCAAATTTGAGAGGTGTCATAAATTCAGGTTCTATGGATTCTCTGATAGTGATTGGGCTGGATCCATTGATGACATGAAGAGTACCTCAAGAGTTTTCTCATGGTGCACAAAGAAGCAAGAGATTGTAGCACAGTCTATTGCAGAGGCTAAATTCATAACAACATCAACAATTGTAAATCAAGCCTTATGGTTAAATTTTTTTATGTGATTTAGACATGCAATAGAAAAATAGAACTAAAATTTTTGTTGACAACCAAACAGCAATTGCAATTGCAAACAATCCAATGTGTCACGGGAAGACTAAGCATTTCAACATCATACTCTATTTCTTGAGAGAGATGCAACAAAGTGGAGAAGTAAATTTAGTTTACTGCAAATCTGAAAATCAGTTGACTGACATGTTTACAAAGCCACTTCCAATTGGCAAATTTGAACTTCTAAGGCAACAAATTGGAATGTGCAATTCAAAAAGCAAAGAGGAGTGTTAAAGTTATACTTTTGTAACTGTACAGTAATTTATTTTTACTGTTTCAGTTTATAAAATAGGACTTAATAAATAAGTTGGTTTCCTAGTTTTTAGGACCAACTCAGTTCAGTTACCCATGTTTGTTACAATCATGTTTATGTGGCTTATTTTTTTGTTTTATTTTGACTATTTATTGTATTGTTGCTGATGGATATATATATATATATATATATATATATATATATCCATCTGTCTACAGTATGCAGTAATTAACATGTTTTCTTGCTTACTCAATTTGAGTGAGATGATCAAGCTCATATATATGCTCATTGTTTGAAGCACGCTCTTGGAACCGAGAAAGTATGAGAATTCTTTTTTGTAAGAGATGACTCTATCTATATGTATGATTTATGTTATTCATAATATTTTTTCTTTAAAAAAATAATAATGTTATTAACCATGCCACTTGTATCTGTTTCATTTTGATATGTTTGTTGATTATATGATAACTAGTTGATAGTATGATATTTTTTTATTTATATAAATTGATGTTTAAATAGAATTTGGTAATCAAAATTATAAATGATAATTGTGTATTCATGAAAATTATCTAGGCTTAATTACCAATTCTATCACCAAACTTTCATGGCCATGTGTCACTAGTAAACTTATCAGTCATCAATAATATTAACTTTTGATATTATTTATAATTATAATCAATATAGAAAAATGACTTTTTAATTAGTTATAATCACAATAGATAGAAGGTTATTTTTCTACTTAGTTATCTAATGTATAGAAATCTAAAAAAATAATTTTTTATATTATTTTGTTATCAATGTCATGATAAAATAAATAAAAATAAAAAAATTGGTGGACAAAATTTACAAAATATTGAAAATTGAATATATAATTCATGAAAAGAAAACTTAAATAATAAAAATTGAGTGATAAAATTTATAAAAATAAAAGTTGAGTGATAAAATCTATAAAATAATAAAAGTTTGTTAATAAAATTTGTAATTAAACGTAAATCATTTTCATGAATAATAATGGTGTCATAGTGGTCCAAGGGAAAAGGGATATTCGAATAGTGGATGGTTGGAGGACAAAACCCCAAAAGGAATAGATGGTGTACAGAAAGATAATAAACGTCCATTAGTGACACGTGGTCATGTAGGATTAAAGCAAAAGCAAGAATTTGAAACAACGGTGAGGATGGGAAGAAAATCAACCGTGGTGTGGGCTTAGCATCTGATGTTTGAATTAGAAATCAACAAGGCACATCAACAAGATGATGACGGTTGCGGCAGTGGCCACTGCCCACTGCCGCAGAGATGATGGAGTGGTTGTGAGAGTGGATGATTGGTTCCATCTTTCATTTAAAACTAATCTAAAATATATTAAATATCTGAAAATAATAAAATTATAATTTATTTAAAAACAATAATTAACAAATTTAATAAATATAATAAGAATAAAAAAATAGAATTTTTTTATCTACCTGTGAGTAGACTAACGAAAATAACAGTTTAGTCCCATCAAATTTGTGCCACCTATTCAATTTAAGGCCATTTTTGTCAAACCCCTTTGTCCAGTTTTTTTGAATTTAATTGGCTGTCTCTTCCTTTCTTCCTTCTTTTCTCTGCGCCGCCTGCCCGTCCTCCTACAATTACAACTACCTACCTCGGTTTTCACACTGACAGTTTGTAGGACCCACACGCACAATCAAAATTGGCAGCTGTTGAATGATGCTTGCACGACTTCAATAAGGTAAGTCCAACTGTCCAAGGCCATCTCATTTTCACCTTTAATTTTAATTTCTTTTAAGACTAAATGTACAATTAGGAATATTTTAATACAATATAGGTTCAAATTTGAAGTCTGCCCGTAAAATCAACGCTCTTATTGAAAAATTAACAAATAAAAGCTTTTATTATCAATTATACTAATATGCATTCTATAAACAAATTATACTAAAATGCATTGAAAATTATGATAAAATATTAAAATTAACTGTATCATAGTATTTTTTTTATTGAAAATCATTCAGTTAGAATATCTTTAGAGTAGCTGGAGTAATATTTTTTATATTAAAATCTTTTTATGTTATTATTGGCCATGTTACCAAAGATATAAGTAACATAATTATGGTAACATATATTATCAGTGTTTTTATTTTAAATTAAAAAACATTTATTTTAAAACACTTTTTATGGGAAGATAAAATTTACTTCTTTAAATAAATAGAAAATTGTGTTTTTAAACAAAAATAATTAAGATAAATACATTAAATTTAATTAAACTATATTTTTATTTATTATTTATATACATTTTATTGTCGAAAAATTTAAAATAATCATCTTATATTAATAATATTAATATAGGATTCTTTTTTTACTTCTGGTTTCTTCTCTACTCTTAGAATTTGTGTATGACATAATATTAATAACTCAATCTTATAGTCCATTGAAAGTACACTTTTGCACTTTATTTTTGGTATGTTTAGTAATTAGAAATCTAATTATTTTTTGTATATTTTGTAATTACTATACATTAAGTAGTAAGGGTTTAAAGTTTTTTAGTTTGGTATAAGATAAATAGACTATTGTTATACAAACTCATTAGTTCAATTGTGCTAAATATTCAATTGTAGATTTTTGGACTCTATTATATGTGTTTTATTTCTCAATTATTTTGTTTCATTATTATATGAAATCTTAATAGAAGCTACTTCTAATTTCAAATAGCAGCTTTGATTGGGTAGTGGCTTGGAAGATGACATGGGTGTTGTATTAAAAAAAAACATATATGAAAATGAGAGATTAAAAGAGAGAAAAATCGAGAAAATATCCAAAATATGAGAAAATCTCGGGAAGATATGATTAAAAGCAAAACAAATTCAAAAGATATCAAAAATATCAAAAAGAAAGATTTCTAGCATTAAGTCCAAGTCCACTACAACAACTATAAAAAAGGAGTCAAGTCAAGCACAAAAAGGACCACTACTACAAAATCCCCTTTAGGGTAAATCATTTTCTCCCTTTCTTTCACCCCTCTTATTCCATCCCTTTCTTTAACACTCTCCCATTGTAAAGCCCTCAATAGCCATGAGTGGTTAAACCCCTAGTTAGGGTCTGGCAGGCCTAAAAGCCAAAAGATGTATTGTACACTTCATCTTTATCATGCATTATTCATCCTTGCATTATCTTCGAGGGTTAGGTGCTCGAGAGAGGGTAATCCTTAATAAAAAAACAAGGAAGGTTTTGCATGCATATGTTTTAGGAATTAGTCGCTTGAGAGAGGATAATTTCTAATAGAACTAAAAGGAAGGGATATCTTGATAAAATCATTGCTAGACATAAAGTGATTGCATCATGTGTATGCATCAAAGCAAACATCTAGAATTAGAACTTCATGCATTTCATCTATTGAGTCTTTGCAAAGATATTTGAGAGATAGATAGGTGAGATAGGCTTGTCATCCTGAGACATCAGGGGCAAGTAGGTAGGAAAAATTTACCAAATTGATAGAGAAAAACCTAAAATCATACATCATATGCAGATAAGGCAGGCTAAGTCCCAACATTGTCAAATTATGATTTTATTTTATTTTTATCTTCTATTTTTATCTTTTACTTTTCTTATCTTATCTTTTATCTTCTATTTTCTTTTATCTTTATCATATCTTAATTTAAATATTTTATCTTCTCTATCTTCTATTTTTATCTTTAAATCTTTTATCTTTTCTTTTAAATCTTTATCTTATCTAATATATTTCTTTATCTTTATTTTAAATTCTTTATCTATTGCTTTTAATTTGGGTTTGCATTAAGTACAAACAAAGTCTTTGTGGATTCGACACTTGGACTCTCGAGTACTTTACTACTTGTGACAAATTTGGTACACTTGCCAACGAGATATCAAGTTTTTGGCGCCGTTGCCGAGGACTTTGTTTTTCGTACTTGATTATTTACATATTCCAATTTTAAAGCAATTAGTTTTCACTTTTTATTTTTTATTTTATTTTACTTTTAAAAAAAATCTTGTAAGTCTATGCTTGCAGGGTGGAACCTTATAAGAATTTGATCCATGGGAGATATTTTAAAGATGAAAGATATTTATAAGAGGTGGACTGAGTATCTTGACAGCACGCGACCAAGGGTCAATTACCCACCACCGATAAATTGTGATTTTTGTGGAGGAGAGCATTTCAATGACAACTGTCATCTCTACTCCATGAAAAATTCTTGGTGGGGACAGGAGATACACCCTTACAATCAATATGAAGAAGAAAAAACTCCAACTCTTAAAAGTGTGTTCGCAGAATTCACAACATACCATGCTACCTCTACAGCCAATCAAAACTCGATACAAAACTAGGAAATTCAGGTTGGCAAGAGCTACTCCATGGAAAATTATCAGTGGGAGCAAGAGTTACAACCCTACAACCAATATGAAGAAGAAAGAAGTTCTGATTTGGATAATTTGTTGATGCAATACAAGGAAGTCACTGAATCTACTCAATGAGCATTTAAAAGTCTAGAAATTCAAGTTGGTAAGCTAGCAAAAGAAGTGACTAAATTTGTGGCCAGAAGAGAAGAAAACTTTGTAGAGGTTGAAGCTCACGAGGAAAGCCTTCAAGAAGAGCATGATTCAAAAGAAAAAGATGAAAAAAAAGTGAGGAGAATGTGCAACAATGGGATAAGTACTCACAAGTAGAAATTCAACAAGAAAGTATTCTCCAAGTCGATACCCTTCCTCATCAACTGATTGTCAAGGAAGAAAGGCATGGAGAACATAAGAAAGCCTTGAGTGTCATTCTTTCCTTGATCACTAGCACTTCTCTTGCAATAATGTGGAAGGTGCTTCTAGAATACATGAATTTCATGGCATCTCTAGCTAAGAGGTGAAAATGCAAGGAAAATGTGTTCTACATGACCTTCATGCCACCTTGAAGGCTTTTGACTCGTCAAGCTAATGACGTTAAAGAAGCGCTTACTGGGAGGCAACCCAGGATTTCTTACTTTATCTCTCTTTTAGTTAATCACATTTTTTTTTTAGGATAGTTGTGTTATTTCTTTTCTTTATTTTGATTTTATGTATTTTGATTTTGTGCATTTTGATTTCAGCAATTTAATTCCAATAGTTTGAATTTAGTCATTGAATAAAAATTGCATGATATTTGTGAAGTCACTATTTAGGCTTTTTCTGAAGGATTCAACACTTGAAATGCTGCATGACAATTTTGAAATACTGGTTTCCTTGAAGCAAGAGTCAGTCAAACAGTGGAACATGAATCACAAAGAGAGAAAGGTTAGCTTGATGGAAAGAGATCATGGTCCAGTAAGCCGATAACTTTATCTTGTCCCAGTGAGCTGTGTGAACTTAATTATGAGAGAATGTCTATTTTTAAATTCCTAATTTTGCATCATTCTTAGAATGTTAGATTATTTGCATAAGGTGGATATGATCAATGTCATGTTTCTTTTTATTTTAGCCACTCAGCCAAAAAGCCAACCTGTGATGAATTTATCCCTTGCACCCCTGTTGAGTCAAAAGTAATAATGATTTGTTTGAATAAACCCCTAAGCCTAATTTTGATATCCTTGACCTTGTTTTAGGATTCTAAGAGAGCATAAGGGTTTCAAGTTATGATAAGTCCTTAATTTGGGGGATTGCTAAGGGAATTTTCCTATATATGTAAAAAAGCACACAATAGGGCACCCTCAGAAGCTTGTAAGCCCAAAGTATTCTTATCCAAAAAAAAAGAAAAAAATTTGCAAATAAAAGTAGAAAAAAAGAGGCGCCATAAGTGCTAAAGTTAAAAAAAAAACTTTGAAATAAGGGCAGAAAAAGAGAGGTGTCATAAGTGCCAAGAAGAAAAGTGTTGTTAGAGGGATAAAGGAGTGAATAGGCAATTTAGTCCATGATAGTCCTTTGATGCCACATGGCATGACACATGGACGTGCCTCCTAAAAGATGTCACGTCATTTGATGATAACAAAACGAGTAAATAGGCAATTTAGTCCTTGACTCTGTACCCCTGTTGCATATTAGTCCCTAACTTAATGAAAAACTCAAAATAGTCCCTATCTTTTGCATAAGTGTTGCAAAATAGTCCCTAACTTAAAAGATGCCAGAAATCATGCTTAAAGTGTCCATGCATTGTAAAGGTTGTGCCTTGCACGATTTCTGGCAGCGCAGATTCCTCCTTGGCCAAAGTAGCCTGACTATCGCACCTGATAGACATGGGAGGTATAGGTTTGGGCCACAATGGAATCTCATAGATCAGATTTCTTAGCCACTCAACTTCTTTACCAGTTGCTGCTAAAGCTAAAAATTCAGATTCCATTGTTGAATTTGTAATGCAGGTCTGTTTCTTGGATGCCCAAGAGATAGCACCTCCTCCAAGGAGGAATACCCAACCACTTGTGGATGAATAATCTTCCATATTGGTTATCCAACTTGCATCAGAATAACCTTCAATAACCGAAGGAAATCCAGTATATGTCAAACCATAATCAATGGTTCCCTTTAAGTACTTGAATACTCTATTCATAGCTTGCCAATGATGAGAACTGGGATTACTTGTAAACCTACTAAGTTTAGCAACAACATAAGCTATATCAGGCCTAGTACTAATCATTGCATACATGAGTGATCCTATCGCCCTTGAGTATTCAAGTTGAGACACTGCTACACCTTTATTAGGTAATAGCTTCAGGTTAGGATCAATGGGAGTACTTACCGGAGAACAATCTTTAAAATTAAATTTCTCCAATATCTTCTCAATATAATGTGATTGAGAGATGGAAATGCCATTGTTTCCATGTTTGATCTTTATTCCTAAGATCACATCCGCCTCCCCCATATCTTTCATATCAAACTTAGAAGACAAAAATGCCTTAGTTTCATCAACTTGATCTTGGTCGGTACCAAAGATCAACATGTCGTCTACATGCAAACAAATGATAACTCCTTTGCCATGAGTATCAAACTTGCTGTATAGACATTTATTTGCTTGGTTTAGAACAAAACCACTAGACAACACAACCTCATCAAATTTTTGATGCCATTGTTTAGGCGCTTGTTTCAAGCCATAAAGAGATTTCATCAGTTTACACACCTTATTTTCATTTCTTGGCATAACAAACCCTTCAGGTTGTTTCATGTATATCTCTTCATCCAATTCACCATTTAAGAATGCAGTTTTCACATCCATTTGGTGAATCACCAGATTGTGGATAGCAGCAAGTGCTAACAACAGTCTAATAGTGGATATCCTAGCAACAGGAGCATATGTATCGAAAAAATCAATACCCTCCTTTTGCCTAAAGCCTTGGATAACCAATCTAGCTTTGTACTTGTCAACAGTACCATCCACTTTCATCTTTCTCCTAAAGATCATCTTACATCCTAATGGCTTACATCCAGGAGGTAAGTCAACCAATTTCCAGGTATTATTTTGCATGATGAAATCCATCTCACTTTGGATTGCTTCTTTCCAGAATACAACATCCCTTGAAGCCATTGCTTCACTAAAAGTCTTTGGGTCTTCCTCAACATTAAGGCAATATTGATATTGAAATTCAATATCATTCCTTGACCCTTCAACCAAATAGAGTTGAAAGTCATTACCAAATGACTTAGCCTTTCTTACTCTCGTACTCTTTCTAGTTTCAGTACTAGTTGAAGGTATATCCTCAATATTAACTGAGACTTTCGACATGGAATTCATGTCCTTTGGCCTAGGTATAGATGTAAACCTTTGTTCATCAAAGATAGCATCCCGTGACTCTATAACCGAGTTCACAACAACAGAATCATTAGATTCTAGCACATAGAATCTATATGCTTTAGAATGTTCAGCATATCCAATAAATATGCAATCTATACCTCTTTCACCTATGGTTTTCCTTTTAGGTTTTGTAAGCTTGACTACAGCCCTACATCCCCAAATTTTGAGATAACTCAAATTTGGTGTCTTTTTGTGCCAAAGTTCATATGGGGTAACCTTATTCCTTTTGTTAGGAATTCGGTTCAACAAGTAACAGGCTGTCAACATAGCCTCACCCCAAAATCCTTCACTTAAACCCGAATAGGATAACATGGAATTCACCATTTCTTTCAAGGTTCTATTCTTCCTTTTGGCTACACCATTCTGTTGTGGTGTATAGGGAGCTGTAGTTTGATGTATTATTCCAGTAGATTGAAAATAAACCGGATCATAGTACTCACCTCCCCTATCCGTACGAAGAGTTTTGATTAGCCCATTTTGATGAAGTTCTACCTCTTTCTTATAAATTTTAAA
This sequence comes from Glycine max, assembly GCF_000004515.6. Taxonomy (NCBI): domain Eukaryota; kingdom Viridiplantae; phylum Streptophyta; class Magnoliopsida; order Fabales; family Fabaceae; genus Glycine; species Glycine max. The sequence goes on along the minus strand of NC_016090.4, from coordinate 16,001,001 downwards.
TTTATCAAGAGCTTCATCTTTTGTATTTAATAAATATACATAACAATACCTTGATGCATCATCAATAAAAGTAACAAGATATTTTTTATGACCTAATGATGGAGTAGCATGCAAATCACACAAATCACTATGAATAAGGTCTAAGACTTTAGTCTCACTTTTAACATCCTTAAAAGGTTTCCTAGTGATCTTGGTCAACATGCAAGTTTTGCATTTTTCAATGTTCATATCAAAAGGAGGAATCATACTAGTTTTTGACATATCTTTTAATCTTTTGTAATGAACATGTCCTAATCTAGCATGCCAAATTTTTGATTTTGTCATATTAGTTATAGAACTACACGAGGCCATACAAACAGATTCATGAACAAAAGGAACATCAATGTTTAATTTAAACATTCCATTACAAAGATAACCAAATCCAACAAACGAACCATGTCTTGACAAGATGTACTTGTCACTTTCAAGTACTTGCTTGAAACCACAATTATTTAAAACCATACCAGACAATAAGTTCTTACGAATACCAGGTACAAATAAGACATTATCCAAATACAAACTTTTTCCGGAAGTAAAAACTAAATTCACACAACCTAATGCTAGGATTGGTTCAGTTGCAACATTGCCTATCTTCACAATAGAGTCATCATCGATTGGTCTAAATTCCTTGAACCAACGACGATCTTTGCACACATGGCTTGTTGCTCCCGTATCAAACCACCAAGCAACATTATCATCTTGCACATAGAATGCATAAGATATTAGTGATACATAATTTGAATTCGTATTCGAATTAAAATTATTCACTACAATCTGACCTTGTTGCTTTTCAGGATCATTAGACCCACTTGGACCAGCCTTGTTCTTTCCTTTGAACACCCGACAATCCCTCTTTAAATGACCAGGTTTCCCACACTTCCAACATGAAAATTTTGTCTGTTTGTTTGGACCTTTATTCTTATTTCCTTGAAATTTTTGTTTGTTACCTTTAGCATTGTAATTTTTCTTAACTGTTCCACTTTCCTCTACTATATTAACGGAAGAGGAACCTGCTACGTTTTTATCATTGACTTTGTCAATTTCCTGAGCCCTCAGCGACTCCTCAATCATGAAATGACTATCGAGTTGAACCAGAGTCAACTCTTCCTTCTTATGTTTCAAGGTATACTTGAAGTCTTTCCAAGAAGAAGACAATTTAGCAATTATGGATGAAACTGCAATGGATTCATCCATTTTCAAATCATGTTGAGTAAACTGACCCAAAATCCGCAGCAGTTCATTATATTGTTCCATAACAGGCCTTGAATCAATCATTTTGTAATTAAAGAAATTACTAACTAAGAATTTGTTACTTGAGGCATCTTCTGCCATATACTTGGATTCAAGAGAGTCCCATAATTCCTTAGCAGACTCAACATTTTGATAAATATCAAAGAGAGAGTCAGACATACCGTTCAGAATGTGTCCACGACAAATGTAATCGTCGTTCTCCCATTTCGAACGCTTCCTTGTTTGATCCAGAGTTTCGTCTTCCATAAACACCGGCATCGGTGTACTCAGCACATACACCACCTTCAATGTTGTCAAGAGAAAGTGCATCTTCTTCTGCCATCTTCTGAAATCCTGCCCTTCAAACTTGTCCAACTTCGCAAACTTGCTTGTCATCTTCGAACTAGCATTCGTCATCTCGAAAGATTTGATTCAATCTTTTGTTGGTTAATTTGATAATCGAGATAATACTGGATAAATCTGAAGTCGTGTATAACACTTTCAGATTGAATCAAATTTCGGGGTTCAACCAAAATTGTTCAATCGGATAAAATCAGAAGATTATAATTCAAGAGTTTTGTTTTGGTCTTGTATGTTTTGTCACCCGTTGTGCTTTCTGAACCAAAATGATTATTTAAGATCAAAGAACAGGTGGTTTTTGACGGTTGATGGAAGTTTTATCTTTTTTTAAAAACTGTCTTTTCCTGAAAGTCACTTCCATGTAATTTCCAAAATTTGCCTAAACCGAACATCTCGTTATTACATTAAAACAAGTGTGCACTCTTATTTTAACATAATAAAGAGATCAATTACACTAAAATGTCCAACAATTTATCTTCCGATCAAATTCCGAATTAGTTCATGTCTCTTTCTTCATGAGAGGGTTAAGACAAAAAACAACATACACGAATGAATCCAGAATACACACATAACCTCTTTTATTGATTAAAGATTAAAAGGAAAAGAAAATGACGCAAATCATGGATCAATGGTTGATTTACACTTTCATACTTTTTGTGAGATATAGTACGCAACATACAACAATTTCCTTTTATTAATACTTAAATATATTAATTTCGGATTCAACTATGACAATACCACTTCAATTCCTTCACCAGAGCAATGGCTAAACTGGTTTTAAAAAACATTGTTTTCATTAATTGATCATCCTGACCTTGATGGGATAGAGGGAAAGGAATACCTTCTGGATATTTAGTATTTAATTTTCCATAGTAAAATCCCAACGTCTCCAAATATTCCCCATTCCCCTCATAAAGTAGGAATTGCACTTTACAAGACCGTTCTCTAGATGAATCCGAAGATGTCGGATTAAAAGAAATTAAAGAAAAAATTTCAGATAGTACAAACAGTTATTTGACACTACTGCTTTGCTCACTTTAAAATACAGGATCTTTAAACATTGACAATTCAAAAAATAAAAAATCATAGACAAATGAGCATAACATTGATAACCTAGATTTCTGCCAACATAGCGGCTGAGTTACAAAGGCATATTAGCTATCCATCTACTGAACATGGCAAAACCTTCCTCAGGCTTGTACTCTGGAGCTGTATGTCCTGAACCCTGCAATTAATTAGAATGATATCAAATTTGGACAACACCACAAGAGACAAATATTTCACCAGATGATGCTTTTTTTTTTTTTTTTCTTAAAAAATAAGAATAAAGGAGCACTTGTGATATCTAAATTGAATGTTCTTACCTTCACAGTTGCAAATGTCATTTGATTCGAGTAAGTCCTTGTGTATCTGCATAGAAGGCACATTATTCACAAAGATTTGTATGCATGAATGATGTCTTAGGATTTGCTTGGTAGGAAAAGTAAAACACTAAGAAATGATGGGAAATTAGGATTGAAATTTTTGGAGTTCTTATTAAATCATAGTGAGTGGAAAATAAGAATCAGGTGTATCTCCTATTCCAATATTTTCCCCCGGTACTATATACTAGTAAAGATCGTTTCTTAGGTATCCCAAAACATCCTTTTCCCAAAGGAGTCTAGCTCAGTTGGTTAAGTAGAGTGTGTGAGCGTTGTAAATCCCCTGGTACTATGTTCAATTCATATGGATAAAAAATTAAAAAGCATCCTTTACCCATTTGTATTTTCTATAAGCACATAATTTCTGGGTCAACCTCGTGGTCCCAAATCTTAAAGGGACCCAAGCTTTTCTCACTTTGACAAACACATACAAGTGTATGAGTAATGGTCTGGTTCTGATGCATGATCTGCTATTAGGTTTTGCATGTAAAATAAGTAAAGATTTTTCATATCAAGGCTAATTAAAGTGTCATTCTGACCCTGCAACTTGGTCTTCTAGAAGCCATGGCCTCCAATCTTCCACAATGGAGTAGTTTAGAGCCCTAATCCATGCTTGGGTTGACATGAAAGGAACAACTGCATCATGATCTCCACTGTCAACAAAACACCATTGGCATTAGAAATCAGAAAAACACTGAACACATGGAAACAACAGTTTTCAGAAAAACACAATGTTAGATTTGAAAATCTTCACCTGTATATTAAAGAACGATATCCTTTTGCACTGAGATTTACATGAAACTCAAAGCTACTGAAGATCTGTTCCTCAAAATCTGTAGTGTAACAACGTTCCCATTTGCCTATAGTTCCCTGAAGTACATTAAGCTAAGTAGATCGGTATGTATGACATCCATGAAGTGCTAAGGCTTTCTTTGGTCAATGACTCAAATTTAAACTCATTCCAAACTGAACATAGACTAAGGAATTTGTTTACAACTGTGATGCAGCACTACCAATTTACTAAACAAAATGAACTATGTATTATATCAAACCTCTCGAATATGCAGTGACTTGCGAACACTTTCGTCATTGGCCCATTGAGTGGCAAGGAAAAACCCAAAAATCTACAATGTAAAATAACGTAATCATATTTTGAACCTTGATGGACAAAATATGTAAGAGTCTATGCAAGGAGGCAAGAATTACTTGGCATCTTATGTCTGGCACTCTGAGATGAGAATTAAGAGAGGCCTCAAACTTCTGAGTCAGAGATCTCCTCCACCGAGCTTCATGTTTTTTAGGCGAATCAGATTTACAATAGCGATCCAAAATATAGAAAGTATTGATTCCTGAAAGGCACTGAAGATAAGAAATAATATTTATTATTATGATGAATAAACTCAACATATCTGGTTAGAAAGGGTAGAAGGGATTATCATAATAAAAATGTGATGGTCATTACTTGCCTCATCATAGTGTTTGAGATCTCTTAAACACAACACATTTCTGGAATCTCTATTTTCATACTCTCCTTTACAATTTCTCTGAAGTGACTGTTCATAAATGGTAGATGTCTAAGAATTATTGGCATTTCTTTTAACACTTCTTAAAAATAAACAGGAAAAAAAATACTTCTATTACCGCATATAGTTCATCAGAAATAAGTCCCATTCCATGAGCAAATGGGATTTGATCATTTCCTTCATTTCTTGTTGTTATGGGGTTCCCTAGCAGATATCCCTGAAAATATCTTAAGATCAATTTAGGCTTCAGAGTCCATAAAAGGAATTGATAACATTACAACTCTGAAAAGGCAAAAAGCTTGGTTGAATCTATTGTCAAAACCCACTTTCTAGAGAAAAAAAAAATTGTCTGTAGTAAAAGCATAGACAGAGAAATTTATTGCGAACCTGGAGATTTATCCGTGGTTGGAGACCTTTTTCATTTCCTGTGAATTAAGGAAATTGAAGAATAACAGTAAGCTTTATCATAAATATCTGTATGTTCAAGCTTTCTATATGTTAGTTATATGTAAAATGCTGCAGTTTATATGCGTCTAAAAAGAAATCCTGTAAAAAATCTGTCTTTAATTTTGAAAATTATATTCAATGATATTTACGGTTATATATTTGGAAGATGTTAAAAGAAATCAAATTTTCAGATATAATTGATGACTAAGTTCAAATTTAATATATTGCAAAAAATGCTACTTCAAGTAGCGTTTCAAAAAACGTTAGAAGCTACTAAAAAAAGCATGCTTACCAAACAACCACATGAGCTTCTCAGCTAGTAAAAAAAGCTAGAAGCTAGCTGAAATGCCTTGCCAAACATAGTCTAGATAGAAACCATTCATTATCTATAAAATTAATAGAACAAGGAAACACAAGTGCACAGTCTACTTGTAAGTTGTCATTATAAATTCATTAAATTGTAAAGACAATAACTATTAGTTGAATAGCTGATTCATCTTACAAATTAACCCTTTAAAATTTCTTACCATTTGAAATCTCTTGAACAATAGCAGGGGCAGGTATGCCAGAATAAGAATCAGCTCCCATATAAAATTCATTTGAAAGAAATTCTGGGTGATCAATCAGCCACTACATAGATTACAAGATAAAGATTGTAGCTTAATAATAAAATGATCAAAATTATAATAGTTTGTTTTCAGAATGGTTAGGAGATCGATTCTCCTAAAGTAAACTACAATGAAAAAAAAATTTGCAGTTTGCACGAAATATGATGACAGGGACATGATCGATTGATCACACACATAGTGACTGTACCTTCCTAAGAAATTGATGGGTATGGTGAACTAATTTCCAGTCACTCCGTTGAGCAGTGAGATTTTTTGCATATGAGAAGCCAGTTCCAAAAGGCAAATCTACAAAAATAATGTTGCAAACCTGACAAAAATAAGCATTAACATTTGTAGCACCACATCACCCTCCAATAACAAAATATTAAAAAGAATCATGTAACAAGAACAAGTATTATTTTCAATATAGTTATCCTGACACACATTATAACCACATACTTAATATAAAATTATTAACAGTAATTATTATTTTTAGAACCATTTATTATTAGTTTTATTATTATCAATAAATCAATGTCAAACTCTTGAGTATGCATTCTGAAATCTATACCTTTGTCCAGGACTGTGGCCTCAAGATCAAATTTGGCACACTCCCATCATACTCCTCAATCTTGAATCGAAGTGGACCTATTTAGACCCAATTGATGACAGAAGTCATTTTTTGTAAGTTATTTAGTGTATCACTTTCAGTAGGATCAATTGTATTGAAAAACTAAACCAAAACAGAAAAATAGTGAAAACAGAACACTGGTATCCATATTTTTTAGCAGAATGATTTCTGTATGATGCAAATCTATGCCAAGCTGGCTATATGACTATTCAAATTTGATGAAAAATAATAAATTGACTAATATTTTAGATGATGCCACATCTATAATAAAAAAAAGAAGAAGGAATTATGTAACTTTTGAACATCTGTTTCAACATGATTCAATATTTTAAGTGATGTTCAATTTTAAATGTACTCCAAATCTCATTATATTTAAACTATCTAAAAAGGAAATAAAGACTAGTTTAAATGCTACCTCATAGAACAAAAATTATCTCTTATACATATATTGAGGAGCAACGACGACCAACTGGGGACTGAGGAGAATAATGCATGAGAAAAATAACATTGGAAGTTGCTTGCTAAATTCAATAAACAAAGGTATCTAATTTCTCATCATTTGGTATCAGAGCCCTTGATCCAGATGACTCAAAGGTAGAAAATTAACAAGAGGCCAGAGAGTGAAATGTTATCAGTGCAAGAAGAGGTTAAGGGGATTTGTATGTTGTTGGAGGGAAAGACCATAAAGGCTGAGATATTGGCTATGCAAGAAACACTGGCTGAGCCATTTTGTGTTGCCCCAACTTATTGGCAGTGAAAAATGTGACTCCTATGTACCACCTGAATATAAAATAGTGTGGTGAAGCAGAACCAATTGAATGGATCAAAAGCTTTCAAACAATTCTTTTAGTATCAAAATACTGTGGTAGATCAGAGTGTTGCTCAGTCCATTACACCCTCAGAGGAAGGCTAAACCATGTATGCAACAATGATGGAAAGAATTATGAAAATGGGGGGATGTAGCTTACATTTGAGGCATTGGAACAAAAATGGATTCATCATCCAAGATGTACCTATCTCATGTTCTCAATGAGAACTGGTTAAGCACTCAATTGGAAACCGATGGAGGTAAGGTTCTCGTGGGAAATAATCATGCTGGTAAAGCTCAGCTGAATGGAAAATTCAAGACAAAAGATCACAGTGTAGCACAAAATGTTATAGTACACTGGAAATAATCAGAAACAGAAGTGCTGGGACAATATCTCAATCACAGCAAATATGTTGACAAGGTGCTCAAGCATTTTGGAATGAATCAGTTCAAACTAGTTTGTACTCTTTAGTTGCAAATTTTATTTGATACTTTCTGTTGGGTCGATTACATACTACTGAGGAGAAAATTTACATGAAATAAATTGCATAAAATAGTTCCTATTTTATCTTTCGGTTTTAAAGTTCAACAAAATATTAATTACAATTTACTATCTTTTCAATTATGCCATTATCTTAATTCTTAAATATTTTACACTTCACAAATGAGAGAGAAATGATAGTGGACTTGGAAGCCATATCAGGATATAAATTGCATTTCTCAATTTGTGTTCTATCTTCCAAAGTGGACAGGTAAAAATGTACAGAAGTAATACTCCCTCTAGATTCAAATATAAGCAAAAATGCCTCATTTTACACTAATTAAGAAAGCTAGTTAAGCTCATTTAATTTTCTTGATTTCATACCAGAAAAAAAAACAACCACATTTCTTAAACTACACTTAATCAGATTTGAACTTAAGGGTATTTTTGAAGCAATGACATTAAATTTGTTTATATTATATTTCAGTCCACCAAATTTAGTCCAGGAGAGAGTATTTTTCTTACGAGCCTGCAGTTAAGAGCTTTTTGATAAAACTATTTTCCAAAACAGCTTTTTGATAAAACTATTTTCCAAAACAGCTTTTTGAGTAATGCAGTACGGTGTCATAGGGTAATTCAGATTCAGATCGAGTAATACAATCTATATAGGAGCTCACACAGGTTGGAATTAGTTGGTCAAATAGAAGGGTAACAACAATATAATCCAAATCTAGTTATTGTTATTATAGGAATTAACATAGAAAGTTTGTATCTAAAAAATTACCTATTTGAAAGGCAAGACCTGAAAATGAAGAGCAGCCAGGACCACCAGTTAGCCAAAGCATAAGAGGGTCTTTCTGAGGATCATTTTCTGACTTAACAAAGTAGTAAAACACTTGCATGTCATCATCTTTTTCTCCTAATCCAACGTACCTGTTATTGCCCTAAGTTAATTAAATGAAAATTCAACAACATTCAAACCAAAAAAGTGGAAGTGGTGTTGCTTGCATAATGCTTACCCTGTTTCCAGTTCAAAAGGAAGAGGGCCTTCAAAGCCAGGAAGCACTTCTACCTTGGAGCCAAGCTGAGATGATATTTGTACCAAAAGTGCAAGAGCAATTAGAAGAATAATGTGAAAATTGCAAAACATTTTAGAAACCGTGCTTATTCCTGGGGTTGAAGCTTCTTCTTCTTGTGCAGTTTTAGAAGTGCCCAACTGGAATATTGGACATAACAATGATAGTTGACTTAGTTACTTGTTAGCATAATTTAGAGGCAAGTTAAGCAACACGTTGAATTAAAAAAATGTATTTTTTTTTATTAAAGTGAGAATTTTTTATTTTTTTAAAAGATAAAAATGCTTAAATATAAATGTATTTCACTTTAGATTTAATTTTATAAAATCAGAGTGTTGAAAATTATATTTATAAAACTCATCCTATTAACCATACACTACTAATATTGGGAGAGGATGTAAGATTAACTTAGATGTAAATGGAAAAAAAAAGGAGAGAAAGATACTGAATTTAAATATTTTTTCTAATAAAAATTAACCATTAATATTCTTAAAAAAAATAATTGTTGATGTTGGAATTCCTAAAAGAAAAGATAATAACATACTCTATTGTGATTTTTACTCTTTCTAGTCTCAAATGTTAATATATATATATATATATATATATATATATATATATATATTTTGATATCAAATATAAGTTAATCTCAATTATTTTTATCTTATTTAATAATATTATTTTTTTAAATAGTTTTTATTAAATAGGAGAATAATGTTTAATATCAAATTTGAATGATAATTTTTTTAAAAAATTAAGATTAACATAATTTAAGGAAATTAATAAACTTTTTAATAAATATAAAATCAGTTTCTTTTTATAATTGAAATAGGGGGCGATACTTTTTTGAAGCGTCTACTGTCATTGCTGCTATGTTGTTTTTTTGGAAGAAAGTGGTGGTTTCTTTGATAGTAACTAGTAGTAGAGACGTTCGGTATTAAAAATAGAAAAAGCATTATTAATTGAACCTGTCAATGTCGACTAAAGGTTAAATTATTGAATGTACTAATAATATGCCAAATCGCCATGTGTTCCACGTATTGACTTTTTGGAGAGACCCAAAACCAAAATCTTTCAGATATATTGGTTCAATTAGAAAGGAAACTATAAAATAGTAAACCGTAAAAACCAGTAGAAAGAAAAAGAAAAAGAAAAAACCTACAACATTCCATGAGGTAAGCTGGAAGCCAATGATGCGGTTAGCCAAGGTTTCAAACTCCGACAAGTAATCATTGACGGAGCCATGTTGCATCAGTTTGAACAGAGTTCTGGTGGGATCCTCATACGTTGATGTGGCAAAACGAGTCTCGAGTGCTTGAAGGAGACCACACCATGAGGTAAGTTGGCCATTGCGGCCATCCACGAGAGCCAAGCCAACACAGGTGCCTCCATTAGAAGGAGGCGATGGTGAGGCGTTCATGGTCCTGAGTGAAGTGATATTCGAAGAATTGGGTGATCTTAAAGATTCAACCCAAGGAGTCTGACCCATTGAAGTGCAGCACCTCTAGCTTCATATGGTGCAGAGTCAGAGATGGAGACGCAGGGTGTGGATGCACAGAAGAAGAAGATGGGGAGTAGGGGTTGGATTCAAGAAGGGCCATCTTCTACAAAAGCTCGTCAAGCTTGGTGGAAATATTTTTTTGAGTTGCAATAAGAGCTAGCTGATAGACGGTAAGCTTGTCAAGCTTGCCTGCACCTTTTTAACTAAGTTGTTTCATCTCCGGTTTGGCTTCGGAGATTCACTGAGAGGGCTCACGTTAATTCTGGCGGAAGCTTTGGCTCGGCTATAGGAAGAGAAACTCAGTGACTCTCATTGGATGCTCTACGACAACCCTCACTTCCCCGTTCCTTTTGATCCATTGCTGCCACGAGCTTCGAACTTCAGCCCATCACCTTCCCTTTTACCCACACCATCGAAACAACCACCCATATCAATCAAACGCCTGTCACTAGAGGAATTGGCGATTCGTGTGACACCCTCTACCCCATACATATATGTACTAATAATAAAATGAATAATAAATTATAATTAATTAAAAGTTCTTAAAACACGTTTAAATAGAAATCTTTCAAAAGGGTAAAAGACTCACATTCACTTTCCTTGCATCATAGTAAACTTGTTCGAATAAATAATAAAATCACTTCGGCTTAAACAAGGTCGTCCAACACTTCATACAATTAATATAGAAACATATACCTCAATGTCACATCCTATCAGAACATTGTGTTCCGACGTCCTTCAGCACAAGGTTCCTTGAAGCAATTCACCTAGTCATCTGCTCCCCCGAACACAAAGTTCAAGATCATCACAGGATCCAAACACAAATAACACACAGGGAGTGAGTTATCACATTCCTAACTAATAGAGAAACAAGACAACTAGATATACATATCATATAAATGAGATACAACTTACTTCAACATAAATCGTGTTATTCCACCACTTTGTCATTTAAAATTTACTTTTCAATCATCAATCACATTACACATGAATCACACACCCCGATCAAGACATAATAACACATCAATTTCATAATAAACAATTAGCAAGCGTTATGCAAAAGTTATGCTAAGACTCAAGCCTATATGCAATGTGGTACCATGTCAGTGAAAAATTATCCTGGGGAGCTTAGGAGTACATAACAAGACACACCACAAAATGGGTATGTCAGGTCACTCTCACTAAGTAAAATTATAGGGAGACCAGTCAGGGTCACGCTGTTTTGCGAGAATGCTCCAACCATGTGGGATCGGCACAGGCTTAAAAGAGCACTTAAACCGAGTGTATTTACCCCTAAGGCCTACACTCCGAAGAGTCCGTTAGGGCCTCTCCCTCCTGATTCAGGTCCAACCCCTAAAACAATTTTTGCATGCAGACATTGCTCATGAATTATACAATACCCATGACCTCACACTCGTGTTTTAAACACATTCAACACATTGCGCTACAATTTAACACTGGTTCCTAAATAGGAAACTTACACTTTTCCTTTAACATTGTGCATCAACACTTTTCTTAAGATAAACATTAGTCGGGTTATTGTATAATTCACAACTCACAACACAAGTAATCTCACATCAAGTGTTAACCGCACACTTATTCACAACTAAAACTCATGTTCATAATTTCACATCTTATAATGTCACAATCCACCATCACATGTTTACATGTATCTCACAAATTAACATATGTCCAACTTTGCACGTATACTCAATCTCAATAACAATATTATAATCTCAAAGCAATATGTTATTCCATAATTCATCACATATTCTATTTATAGACACTGCTCATGAATTATACAATACCCACGACCTCACACTCGTGTTTCAAACACGTTTAACACATTGCGCTACAATTTAACACTGATTCCTAAATAGGAAACCTACACTTTCCCTTTAACACTATGCATCAACACTTTTTTCAAGATAAACACTGGTTGGGTTATTGTATAATTCACAGCTCACATCACAAGTAATGTCACATTAGGTGTTAACCACACACTTACTCACAACTAAAACTCATGTTCACAATTTCACATCTCATTATGTTACAATCAATTATCTCATGTTTACATGTATCTTGCAAATTGACACATTCCACTTTGCACCACTCAATCTCCATAACAATATTTTAATCTCATTATAATACTTTATCATGCCTCATAACTCATATACACATCACACAGTAATAATATTTGCATGACACAAAACCCACACACACATATATATAGTAAATCAAACTACGTTATTTTTAATCAAAATAGTTTATATAACAATTAATTTAAGATTACATCAAAAGAAATTACTACTAAGAATTAACCTTACAACTTTCTTTAATTTATTATTTTAGTATCACAATATATATATACACATAACATGTTGATCATCATCATGGGAAAATTAGAACAAGATAATAATTTGTCTAAAATAAGTCATTAAAGAATATTATTTAGAGTATAATTCATGTGAATAAAAAGAACTCAATTTTTTTAAGGGTTCACACTCAACACAATAACGCATCAATTTCACAATAATTTCTCAATTTTTTTAAGGGTTCGTCAAACATATATAATTCACAGTTATAATTGTATGGATAGAATCAAAATTTGCAGAAACACCCCAAAACCCATTCCAATTGATACTCTAAGGATCTCTACACATGTTCTCACTACTCCCCAATTGTGAATAACTCATCCCTTACCTCTAAGCGGGCTCACGTGTGTATTGTGACGACAATAGCGACATCTCTAGATGTTGGATCGAGTGGCCTCAGAATAATTAAGAAGGGGGGGTTGAATTAATTATTTCTAAACCTTTACCAATTAAAAAATTACTCTTTTAAGGCTTTTACTAAATTTTTAAGAGAATGCGGAGTAGAAGAGAAACTTAACAGAAAGTAAAAGCAGAAATTAAATGCACAATGGAAAGTAAAAGAGTAGGGAAGAAGGAGACAAACACACAAGAGTTTTTATACTGGTTCGGCAACAACCCGTGCCTACATCCAGTCCCCAAGCGACCTGCAGTCCTTGAGATTTGTTTCAACCTTGTAAAAATCCTTTTACAAGCAAAGATCCACAAGGGATGTACCCTCCCTTGTTCTCTTTGAACCTAGTGGATGTACCCTCCACTAGAACTGATCCACAAGAGATGTACCCTCTCTTGTTCTCAGTCAAACCCAAGTAGATGTACCCTCTACTTGTACCACAAAGGATGTACCCTCCAATGTGTTGAGACAAAGATCTCAGGCTGTTAAACCTTTGATACTTTGTGAATGGGGATACAAAAGAATTCTCAGGCGGTTAGTCCTTTGAACACTTTTGTATTAGGGAATGGGAAGAATCAAAAGAATTCTCAGACTGTGTCGTTTTGAATTCTTTGACAAGGGAGAAGGGAGACACAAAAGAATTCAGGCGGTTAGTCCTTTGTTCTTTTGGAAAAGGGAGAAGAGAGACACAAAAAGAATTCAGGCGGTTAGTCCTTGGCGAATTCTTTTTGGCAAAGGGAGAAGAGAATGAAAAGGATGAATAGCACAAGTTTTCAAGGTTTGGAAAACCAGAAAACTTCAGAAAGCTTTTGGTACAAATAAGAAGAAGAAGTTTCAAAGAGATTCAAGGCTTGTAAAGGATTGTATAAAATAAGTGTTCAAGATTTTTGAAATGTAAAACAAAGCCTTGCTTTTATAGACTCTCCATGTCTGGTCAAGAAGACCATTCAGAAGAGTTATAACTTTTAGAAAAACTTAAAACCCATTTGAAAAAGTCAAAACCTTTTTGAAGAGTTACATCTTTTGATTTTTTCAGAAATAGTCACTGGTAATCGATTACCAAATCAGTGTAATCGATTACACAAAGCTTTTGAGTGAAAGGATGTGACTCTTCACATTTAAATTTGAATTTCAACGTTCAAGGACACTGGTAATCGATTACCAAAACATTGTAATCGATTACAGCCTTTTGAAAATAATTGGAACGTTGTAAATTCAATTTGAAAACTTTTTCAAACTCATTTTGCTAGTGGTAATCGATTACAACAATATGGTAATCGATTACCAGAGAGTAAAAACTCTTTGGTAAATGTTTTGTCAAAAACTCATGTGCTATTCAAAGTTTTGAAAAAAAACTTTTTAATACTTATCTTGATTGGGTCTTTTCTTCATTCTTGAATCTTGATCTTGATTCTTGAGATCTTGAATCTTGAATCTTGATTCTTGATTCTAGGCTTTCTTCTTGAGTCTTGAATTCTTCTTGATTCTTGAACTCTTGACTTGTTCTTGATTCACTTGAGATGTTCTTTGATTCACTTGAGTTGTTCTTTGATCTTTGAGCTTTTTGTTCATCACCTTTGTCATTATCTTTTGTTGTCATCATTGTTATCATCAAAACACCTTTGAATCACATTCACCATGAAGCCTTGCTTCTACACTAGAGGTTTCTTGAAATTCCTCAAGTTTTTCCTCTGACTGCTCTGATAGGGTTCCTAAAAGTTAGAGAAGAGGAGAAGAGATTGAAGCCTTCATTCCGCTGTCTACGTGCAATGAGTATTTCTCCATCCACATACGTTATTTTGCAAATCCCAACGGTGAAGATGTGTAGAAATGAATCGTGAACCACATATCAAAATTTCACAACAATTAACGAGTATGGGATCATAGTTTTATTGAGGCAGTTTTGGGTTTCTGCGGGAAAAGAAAAAGCTACAATGCAAAGGGTATTTCTCTCAGCTCAAACATTTTTGCTTAATTCCCAACGGTGAGAATGTTCATAAATGAGTTCCGAACCTGGTACTCAAATTTCATAACGATCCAACGATGAATGAGTCCAAGATCGTCATTTTTATGAGATAGGTTTGGTGGTATGCAGGAAAAAGAGAGGATTTTGGGAAGAGGAGAAGGGAAAACAAAATTGAGAGGAAGAGGAGGCGTAGGGAGTATCGTCAGTCTGAAAACTGACCTAAGATGTCTCTATTTATAGATAGGGTACTCATAGCCTATTATTTACTCTATTTTTTTTTTCTTCAAATCATTATTTTAATAAATTTATTTCTCCTTATTTATTTAATTACAAAACATTTTTTAAAGCTCTATCTATTTTAAATGAAAAACCTTTTTAATTTAATTCATGAAAAATGATTTGCTTAAGTTGTGATGAGAATTACCACAGAGGTCACAGTGTGCTTCCAAGTTTTTCTTGCTAATTGCGAAGGAAGATGACAACCCACCAACAAACCTTGTACTTCTCGATCCGCCACCTGATAAACATTACCCATCACCTTGAGGACAAGGTTTTTTTATGGGCTAGGGAATTATATGAATGAAGCATTGCAGTGGATTTTGTATAACGAATTCAATTAGAGGTGTTGAGCTGGTGAAATAGGATTGGGTCGTGGGAACATGTTGTCTGCCATTTCCTTTTTCTTATATTGTTGTTATCTTGTCCCTTTCTGTTATATCTTTTCGTTATTTTGTTTTGTTGTAAATCAGCAAGGCTATCTTGCTATATAAGTAGGTTGTTGGTGTAAGAAGACAGATATGAAAAATACAAAATGCTTTCCTTTTCCTTTTGCTCTGGAGGTTCCTAACCCTTGAAGCTAGGCTTGTTTTCCTTTTTCTTCTTTGTTCCTAACACTTACTCCTCAACTCATTAAACTTAGCACATGAAAGGACCTTAATTAAAATGTCTAGAATTTGCTCCTCAGACCTGCAATACATCAATTTAGCATCTCCATTCTTCTCAACCTCTCTTATAGCATGAAATTGATTTGTTTGATTCTCCCATGTTGAATTGGGTTTTTAGCAATAGCAGTGGTTGAATTGTTGTCACACCATAATACAATTTATCCCTCTCAGACATGATTGAAGTCAGTCAATACCTTTCTAATCCAAATAGCTTGATGTGAAACTGTTGCTACAATAATATACTCTGCTTCAACCAAAGATTGAACAACTACATTTAGCCTGATCACTATCAACATAACCTTCAAGTCTTCCATCTCCTTTGCAGTACCAAATGTTAAAATCAACAACACCTTTCAAATATCTCAACACTCTTTTGTCTGCACCAAAGTGTGTTAAAGTTGGGTGCATGCATGAACCTTGAAGGAAAATTAGTAGAGAACATCAAATTTGGTCTAGTTGCAGTCAAGTAAAGAAGACAGTCAATCAAACTTCTATACAGAGTTACATCAGCCTTTGCATCACTATCATTCTTGGAAAGCTTTTCATTTATAGAAAAAGGAGTTGAAACAAGATTACAATTCTCCAATTTGAATTTCTTCAGCAAATCATTGACACACTTTCGATGTGAGAAAAAGATTCCAACATCAAGCTAATGCATTTCCATTCTCAAAAAATACCTCTTGACTTCAAGATCAGTCATTTCAAAACTTGTTGCTTGCTCTTCTTAAATTTTTCAATTTCATCAACATCATCACCTGTAATCAGCAAATTATCAACATAAAGTGAAGCAACAATTTTCTTCCCATTGCCACACTTTTTAACATAAAGAGTAGACTCATTTTAGCTCCTCAAGAAATCGTTTTGCAAAAAGTGTGAGTTAATTATGTTGTACAAAGTTCTTAGAGCTTGTTTCAGCCCATACAAAGCTTTGTGAAACCTATAAACTTTATCTTCATGACCTATAACAATAAAACCAACAGGCTGCTCAACATAAATTTCTTCCCTCATTTAAGAAAGCTGATTTGACATCCAAGTGAAAGATTTTACACCCATATATATTGAGATGATTGAACAACAATTAATCTTATTGTTTATGCCTTGGACTAGACACAAATGTACACCCGTGTCATTCTTGTAAAATTGTCAATAAACAAGATGAAATACTTGTGCTCATAGGACCACACAAATAAGTATGAACAAACTCAAATTTGCTCTTTGCCCATGTAACATTTGCTAACGAAAAAGACTTTTGTGCATTTTTCCCATTGACAAACATTACATAAATCATCAAGACTGCTCTTATCACATGCATGTCTCTCACTATATCATGACTTTGCAAAAATGTTCAATGCTCTCATGTTAAAGTGACCATATCTTTTGTGCCATAGTGCAAAATCATCATTGTTAAAAATAAGTGATGATTGTTTCACTTAATCCAAAATGATTGGAAAGCTATTATCACATATTTCAACATTAATAACTTCATAATCATTTGAGTTTAATATGACTTACCCATTATTTTTATATGAAAGACAATATTCTTTTTTTTTTTAATTAACTGAGTAACATTTAGCAAATTCTGCTCCAAGTCTAGAATCTACTAAACATTATGAATAAATTTAGGACCTTTGCTAGTGCAAATAGAAATAATGCCTCTTCCTTCATTGTGAACTATATCTCTATTTTCAAGTTTGACTTTGGTTTTGATAGCCTTGTCTAGTGAGATGAAGAGACTTGAGTCACTTGCCATGTGGTTTGTGCACCCACTATCAACATACCTTACATCCCTAAAGATTGAACAACATACTTGGGTAGTGATAAAAAGTGTTATTTAGCTTCAGATTGCTTATTAGTAAGAATAAAAACCCAATTTAGTATTTGAATTTGCAAAGAGTTGACACTTGGGTCCCAAAATTATCAAAAAATAAAATTTTGTCCCCCAATTTGTAAAAAGTGTGACCAATCCATCCCACCGTCAAATATCTTTGTTAACCCAAACAATCAAGCATATGTGGCAATTTGGATCTTTTTGACAGTGAGAAATTTGCCGAGTGTGCTGCTTACTCGAATGAACTAAAATGTAATCAAGAATTTTGATGGACCAATTTTTCAGCTAGGAGAAATGTCCATTTTTTTACAACACCAATTTCGTTGGACTTCTCTCCACCTTCTTCCTAGCGCCACCACCACCCCCAACTCCACATTCTTCTTCCTCCCATCCAAAATCCTAACCCCTATAAAACCCAAATCCCCATCTGCCCCTCTTCCAATGGAACCACAAGCCCAAGCTCTCTGGCTCCACCCCTCGCATCGCCTTTATCACCTCTGGCAAGGGAGGCATGGGCAAGACCACCACCATGGCCAACACTGTCCTTTCCCTCGCGCACCTCGGCTTCTTTGTTGTCGCAATCAATGCTGATGTCGGCCTCTGCAACCTCGACCTCCTCGTCGGCCTATTTTCAAATTTGGAAAAATAAAACTAAATGAGTCTAGATTTGGAATAGCGAACTCAAAACTGCACATTGGCAAAGACTCAACTCGTCGACATATTCTCCCACTTTTGTGCGGCGATTGAAGGAGATGATTTGGGGTTGGGTGGTGGTGGAAGGGAAGGTTAATTTGGAGTGAAATTTCTTGCTAGATTCAAGACGGTCGTTGTTATGTGGTTTTGATGTTCTTTTTTTGGGGGTAAGAGATACAGGCGTTTAACTCTCTAGCAAAGCTGTCAGAGATTGAAATAGGGTGTGGCAGTGAGAGAAAATGGAAGGAAAAAGAAAGGATGTCATGGAAAAAAGTCACCGCTGGAATTGCATATGATAGTGGTGGTACATGGCTACAAAAAAGGAAACATGAAAGCATAGTAAGGGAAACATTTCTCCCAATTGAGAAATTAGTCTATTGAAATTTTACTAACAAATCAGTCCATCCTACTCATCATTGGAGTCAACAACACACGTAGGAAAATTTTCGCCGACAAATCTATCCACAAATGCCACATAGAATATTTTGTTTGCTTTGATGGAGATATTTAACGTATAGACTAAATTGTTGCACTTTTCAAAAATTTAGGAATAAAATTTTATTTTTTCATCTTTCAAGGACTAAAGTGTCAGTGCATGTGCATTACAAATTCAGAGATTAGAGTGACTATTTATCCTATTATTAATGTTGACTTTATGTGAAAATTATGGGTGAGATTGATTCTACTTTAATCGACAGACCTCTTGTAACACCCCAAGTTCTTCTTATAAGGAATCTAGCTTAAGGAGAAAACTTATTATGACCATCATGTAATATCTTCTATAAATATTTGTTGTTATTGTTGTTATATTATATTGTATTATATTTGGTGTTATTGTTATACAATTTTGTTAGTGTCTTTCTTAATTCAAATCCTATTTGATCGATTGGAAATTAAATTAAGAGAAAGTAAAAGCTCAGATAGAATAATTGAAATTACCAATTGTATAAAAAATTCCTAAAATGTGTTTGTTCAATAGTTATTTTAAAGGACCTAATTGTTCTACAGTTCTATCATGCATGTGAAGTTGGTCACAAACGCATAAATAATTAAATATAGAGTGATTAATTCTAAAGGAATTAAAGCACAAAAGAACAAAACAATTGATTGAATAAAAAGAAGTTTCAATTGATAAAATTGGGGTTCATATGCAGAATACATCATAACCCTAGAAAATAGGGGTTTAGCTAGCCCTAGGCACACGCAAACACAAACAAAACCTAAAATACATGAGAAAGATAAGAGGAATTACATTGTCTTACACATGAAGCCTCTTAATCACCTATCTTACACAAACTAATAACAAACAACGAGTTTTTTCAATGAAAGTGTGCTACAATGAATCAAATTGGCATGAAGAGTTACTAAAAATATCAACAAATTCTAGTCTATCAATGCGGAATTGTTGAATGTTTTACGCTATCTTTAAAGTCTAAATTGTAAGGTATGATGTTCATGTGCACATGGTCAATTAAGTGATGTCATGGCAATGTATTTGAAAGGATTTATATGTGTCCTAAGTTTATGTGGAGTGATAATTTCCTTATAACCCTACATTTTGTAGTAGTTTAGTAGAAAATTTGTGATACATTTCATACTTTTGAGCTTTGTTTATGTCTATTTTAGTTGAGTTTTGAATAAAATCTTTGTTAAGTTAGGATTTTTAGTTTTTGATCTTTGGTTGTTTCCTTGTGATTGTGGCAACTTATTTAAAGTCTATAGCTTTGGAGGCCTTGCGGAGGCAAAATAAACTCGTTGGAAGTTTTGGGAACTTCGCAAACTTGTGCAAAAACTAATACCCTTTGCATCGGCTGTTGCAAGAATTAATCTCATGGCTTTAAATAGAGATTTTAGTCTCTAGCTTAGAAAAGGGGAGAGAAGGTTTTACGTTTAGAGAGAAAGAAACTCGAGATGTGCTTGACGACTTTGGATGTAGAGGGATTCGTTCTCCATTGTTTCTCCATCAAGTGCTTCTTCCTCTCTCATTGGGGTTTAATGTATTTGGTCCTACTTTCATATAATTTATATATTGTTTCTATTTCAATTAAAGATTGTTATTATTCTTGTTTTATGCTTAATGCTTGTTTTTTGCCTGATCAATCGATTGCGTGGTTCTAATTATTCAATTGTATATTGGGAAACTCTATTGGATTGCGAATTGAAGACAACCAATCATTTTTATACCTAGGAATATGGTAAAGAGGATTAGTCATCACTAAAACCCTTTTTCTTAGTGCAAGTACCTTGTTTACACTAATTCAAGAGATCAATAGTGGAATCAAAGGACTAATGTTTTTTTGCTTAAGGGATTAAGGCTTGAATAATTTGTGGGTTGATGATAACCAAATCTTAATTGAATAGGAATACGTGGTGATTGCAAGTTAGGAACTCCAGTGAAGTTAAACCGATGATTTCTCTTATTGAAATTACTCCAATTTTTCGCATGTACTAAGTGTTCGAAACAATTCCTCAATCAAATTTCTCTTTTATTTTTTTGCAATTGTCTTTAATTTTGGTTACTTTATTGCTTAATTCTTGTATAATTTTACTATTAATTACCCAATGATTGCACAAGTCCATGTGAAGAAGATACTTTACTTATCATTGTAGTACTTAAGCGATTTGGTACTCTTGCCAAAATCCCAACATGGAGCTGGGATCACCATGTTACACTGAGTTGTGGTTAGATGCCATTGAGATGGGTGACCTAGCCTATGTGAGGGCAAGAATGGGCCCAGATGGTATTTTGATTGTGAGTCACCTAGCCGATGTGGGGCGAAAATGGACTCACTATGTTTGAGATGAGGTTGAATGAAAGCACTTGTTTTTGAATGTTTGGGACATGCATCATAAATGCGAACATGTTTTTAAGACGGAGGATGTGATCAAGCTTACCAGGGTAGGCATGAATGAGTTAATGTATGACTTTGTCCTTAGGGGTATCTAGTATGGAGTATGTCACATGTTGATCCCATGGGTTGGAGTATCCTTTCAAAATTGGATAACCCTAATGCACCAATCACGATCTCATCTTGGTTAGAGTGTAATAATGGAATCATGTGGGTTCGTACTGCATGTCTTCTTGAGATTCTTTCACAAAATGTTTTTTTTTTGGTACCACATGCATGTGAGAAAAGAGAAAGCAACATCACATTGTATATGTGCATTTTGTGAATTGTCTAACTTGGAGTGGATGTCATGTGTCCCTTATGTTATGTTTGAATGATTGTATCCATAGTTGCAATAATGTATATGTATCTATTTGTTAAACTATTTGTGGTGACTTCTAATGGGATGAGATGTAGCTCTATAAGGGCATGATGAGAGATGTATCTAGAATGACACTATACGAGTATAAGCTAGAACAAATATTTCCTTTGAGTATAGATTAATGTAAGGTCGGTGTTTAGGAGTAAAATTAGAGTAAGGAAAGTATAGTTACCATAAGAGATAGAGTTTTAAAATTAAGTAACTTACTATTCAAAGAACGAATCTCAAGAAATTAGTGAAGATGAACTAGTGTAGTAAGTGATTACAATGGATAAGTCAGAGGAAAGTATTAATGATTGATGGATGTAGACCCAACCTTAGAAATGATAGGGTTGAATAGAGACCTAATGAGAGTAAAGCCATGGGAGACAAATGATTGGGTTATTCTGTTGAGGAGTCTAACCCAACATTAGTATCCCTAGAGCACTCCCTAAGATGTTATGTCTCACCTCTTTAAGTTCCCTTCTTTTCTGGAAACATGTGATGATCGTGTCATTGGAGCATGAAGCCTTATCATGGAAGATGTAGCTTGCTTATTTTATATTTCTCTATTTTTCTTATATGTTGTATGATGTGAATGTTATGAGAAATAAGTTTTAATTTATATATATATATATATATATATATACACACACACACACATATATTAGCTTTTGCATGAGATCATGTATATATGTTTTTAATTTTCACGTATCTATAAATCTTAAGCATAGTTACCGTAATACCGTTAACGTGTTAGTGTTACACCTCTCTATGTCCCCACTTCTTGCAATTGTTACATTGAATATGAGCAAGTGATTTATCCTTTTGCATGCTGAGCATGGAGGAAAATTGTCCCTTTCTAAAGATTCAGTTGAACTCCCATCTTGTTTGCCTTTTCCCTTTTTGATCACCTCCCTTTATATATTGTTACTTCTTTTGATCCTTTTGAACAATATGTTCCCCTTTTGTATAGCTTGAAATGCACATTTAGTTACATCATCTACCCTTCTAAAAATTCTTTGTTCTTGAGTAGACAACTTACTCACCATCTTAGAGACAACTTACCATCTTAGAAATAGTTAGTTTCTTAAGATCACATGATTTTTCAATAGCAACAACTTTGACTTTAATTTTTCAGGTAGCTTGTTCAACATTTTAATAACCATGTTGTTATCCACAATGATAAATCATATTTTGTGAGTTTTTGTGTTATTTTCTTGGCAGAACTCGCATTTGGACACTAATTTTACCTTGAAAAAGTATAATCGCTCAATTAAGTAAAAAAAGTTGGAAAGTTCACAATTTCATGAAGATTTGATGTTATTCTTACTTCATAACGACCATGGTACATTTACCATGACTGTGGTCAGCTTCAACAAAGTTGTGGTCAATTTCATAAGGAGGGTCATGACCAGGTTACAACGCTCGAAGGCCTTATGTTACAACCGTCAAAAATTGATGTAAGCTCCATTGGAGCTTGTAGGCCAAGGATCTTCTTCATCAATGGATTCCTTTGCTTCTTGGAAGATGAATGGCAGCGAAATGGAGAAGGAAGAGAGAGAGGAGACGCCACTTCAAGGAGAAGATGAGTCTAGAAGAAGCTCACCACCATAGGAGGCCATGGATAAGAGCTTGGAGGAAGAAGGAGATGAATAAAGGGAGAGGGAGATAAGAGAGCACGGAATTTTGTGCTCTAAGAGAGATTTGAAATCTGAAGTTTAATTTTCAAATGATCAAAGTTAAAAAAAAATGCACACACAAGGCCTCTATTTATAGCCTAAGTGTCACACAAAATTGGAGGGAAATTTGAATTTCTATTCAAATTTCACTTGAATTTGTGGAGCCAAATTTTGGAGCCAAAATTTCACTAATTATGATTAGTGAATTTTAGCTATGGTTCAGCCCACTAATTCAAGATCAAGTCCAAGATTCTCCACTAAGTATGCTTAGGTGGCATGATGCATGTAAAGCATGAAGCATATGCACAAAGTGTGACTATATGATGTGACAATGGGGTGTAGCAAGCAAATGCTCACATCCCCCTCTAAAATTTAATTGGATTGGGCTTCTCCCAATTCAATTAAATTTATTTTCCAACACACACATCAAATATTCACTTAATGCATGTGAAATTACAAAACTACCCCTAATACAAAAACTAGTTTAGGTGCCCTAAAATACAAGGGCTGAAAAATCCTACATTTCTAGGGTACCTTACCTACATTATGGAGCCCTAAATACAAGGCTAAAAAATAATGAAACCTTAATCTAATATATACAAAGATAAGTGGGCTCATACTTAGCCCATGGGCCCAAAATCTGTCCTAAGGCTCATGAGAATCTTAGGGCCTTCTCTTGCATCTCTGGCCCAATCTACTTGGAGTCTTCTATCCAATGTCCTTGTGGGGTAGGATTGCATAAAAAATGATTGTGGTAAATATTACCATGGTTGTGGTCAATTCATAAGGATCGTGGCTATTTGACAGCATCTTAAGCCTTTAGTGCTTCCAACTTCCAACAATGGTTGTGGTAAGCTTTACTCTAACCATGACCGTGGTGTATTTGACCACGACCATAGTGCGCCTAATACAAGTAATTATCTTTAGGAGTCTATAAATAAGATTTAGGATTTTGTAACTTTTATCCTTTTATCTATTTTTATGTTTTTGAGGTTGAGAGTACTTTGAGTGTTTTTAAGCATGGATAACACTATGAGGATGTATCATGACCATTGTTTTTTCCCTACTGGTATGTCTATGTTAATTTCTTATAGGCTTTTTATTTTTGCTTTGACCATGAGCGACTAGTCTCCTCTAGTTTGGGGGTTATGATGTAATTTTCCAATTGTACTATTTCCCTTGTTCTTTATGCAGTTCCTTGATGTTTTATGTTAATTAATTTGTTGTCTTACTTTTATTGTTAATTAAGACTTGATCAATCTTAAATTAATCGAATATAAATGATGACCATCTGTGTATATTTGGTAGACCTAGGTAGTGATTGCTTTATACTAAACTACATGACCAAACTGTTTGTGTAATCTCCAATAGATTAGTTTATCTTTAAATTAGTCATCCCTAGGCTTTATTTTATCCTTTCACTTAAATTGATATATTGACAACCATTGGAATATAGGTTTAAGGCAAAAGCATCCTTTGACCTAGACCAAAGGCTTTAGGTGACCTTAGGAATTGGTAATTAACTCAAGGTAAGAATTTCATAGAAAAAAGGTTGGGGGAAAATTGAATCATAATCCCCGATCGCTTTTAATATCGATTACATCTCTCTTTTGCAAAAATTTACTTGTTTTTTTTTAAACCAAAAACAATCAAAATAATACAATCTTCTTTTAGTATTTCTTCCGGCTGTTTAGTTTAATAAATTTAACTATTTGGGAAAACCGTTATCTCTAGGGTATGACATCTAAACTTAGGTCCATGATACTACTATGTAGCTTGCCCTTGTGCATACATATTTAATGCATCACAAAACTTCATCATACAACCTCATTTGATTCACCAAATGGGACAACTTTGAACAGTACTCCTTGACTGATTCATTCTCCTTCATTTTTAGCATTTCAAACTCTCTTTTAAGAGTCGATAGCTTGATGGATCATACCCTTTCATCACCTGCATTCCTTTTATTGAGTTCATCCTATATTTGCTTGGTTTTTTCCAAATGCATAATATTGTTTACACACATTAGCTGCTAAGGCTAAGTGTAGACACAAAACATTTTTCTCCCTCTTCATTGTCTCATCCTCATGCTACCTGATTTGAGCCATCGTAGGATTAGTTCCCAATGTCGGAACTTTCTTGTCCTGGTCTTCATACTCCCATATGCCAAAATATTTCAAACATTATCTCAATTTTACTACCCATGTGTGAAAATTTTCCCCAAAAAATTGAGGAACAAAAAAGACAGCATTGTTCCCTAAATCCATTTTATCACTCACAAGTGTTTAATCTCTCCACTCAATTTTTTTCAGACCCACAACCTATAAGAAAAAAGCTCTAGATACCATTATTAAATGAAGACAACATATACCATGAAAACATAAAACAAAACCATAAAACCATGGAAGGAAAGGAGAGGAAGGGAAAAATAGAGCTATTTTTTGTTTTTCTACATAACTATATTATTCTCTATGTTTCCATTCATTTTTAAGTGCAAATATGCAGGAAATGATAGTCTATCATGATACGTATACTTGCTGTCATAAAAAAGCATGCACCAATTAACATTAAGAGTGTAATCTTGCCTAAAATAAAAGCAAACTCAAGCCCACTACTCATAACATTAGCTATTGACACAAGAAACCATACTTAAAATAAGCAGCCATAAACATAAATAAAAAAAAGTAAGACTTAAATATGTTTTTGTTCCCTATAAGTTAGTGTTTTTTCACTTTTGGTCCTTGTAAGTTAATTTTTCTAATTTTAGTCCCTTAAGTTGACACTTTTCCAATTTTGATGTCCTTGTAAGATATTTTGCTCATTTTTAGTCCCTATAAGTTTGTGTTTAAAAGGATAGTGATATCTCTCAAATATTTAAAAAAGACTAAAGGTTTAAATGTGTTTGGAAACAATTCTAATTTCAAATTTGTAGGATATTGTTTTGATTTAAAAGGCATATTATCTTATCCCTGGAATGTTATTTAGATTTAAAGATATTATTTGTAAATTTAGAATTTGAGGATTAGGATTTTTTATCTATAAATAAATGCTCTTAAAATGAAAAGAATTACCCAACCTGAAGAAGGGATCATAGGAAGGAAAAGGTATACAAGTTTGTCCATAAAAACATTACATGTTTTTCCAAAAAAAATTGTAATGGAGATGAATAAAATATTGATTAAACTCCTGTACATATTATATCTCCTTTGTCTAGAAATAACATTAGTGGTATTAGAGTTGATAGTTCTTATAGCATGGTGACATGAAAAAAAATAGGAGTATTGAAGCTTGAGGAAGTTGTCTTCTTGGCAATGTGGAAGTCAAGCATTATGTTCCAATGATAGTAGCTAATGGTGATACACAAGTAGGTAAGTCAAGACCATTCAATACTCACAAAATAAATGTAGGAAATGCTGAGAATTTTTCGAGTGGTAAAATGTAACAAAGTTTCAAAGTAGTAATTGGACTTGCATCCAGATCGTCTCCCAAAGGACTAGCGTATACTCAGACAATTATGAATTAAAAACTCAAGTTTGTAAAAAGTATTTATCAATCGGTTGTGATAAATTCATAAAATAAAAGACGTAAGAATAAAAGCAAGTAATAGAGAAGGATTGAGCAAAAATTATTGCAATAGTATGTGAAATTTGAAGATTTGGACAACCATGGGCTTGGTTTCCTCCTTTATCAATGCAATAACCCAAATAAGCTACTTAATCATGTATTTTATTTCCAATTCAAAATTGTATTCTAACCCTAATTTCTTTTGCAAAAGAGTCTAAATTATTTGGATTAATTCCCAATGTCTTGACAAACCAATCCAAATAACCATCCTTAACATTTAAGAATTAAAAAGAGCATAATTGGTATGAACTCATGTCTAGAATCAATCCCAATTATGTACTCTCTTCAATTCTAAAATCAAAGGAGTGTTTATCAACTAAGCTTTCGATTCCCAAGATCGAATTATAGGTAATCAAGCTAAAATAAGCATTAAGAGAAGAAGAGAATAATAAAATTTGAATAACTATATTAAAGGGAGAAAATTACATGAACTCGGGTTTAGCCTAGCCAACCCCAACAGGTGAGGTGGTTAGTTGCTCATAACTTGATCAAAATCCCAAAAATCAAAGATGAAAAGTCTTGTGATGTTTAGATGAATTACGTGTTCATGATCAGTGAGAATGATATTAATGATGAATTGAGCAAGATGTAAATAACGAATTGATGATGAAGTGTAGTAATTTGGATGAATGTATTGTTGATGAGATATGATGTATGATTTGAATGATCATATCATACATGCATTGATGAATGGTAATGCGCGTGAGTAGGCACGTAAGTTGAGGATTCTAAGAAGACCTTCAACCAGTGCTAGAGGTTGTCAGTGGTGGCTAACAGTGCAAGGGCCTATAGAATGGATGAGTGAGTGAACTTCTAGATAGGTTAAGGTCTTTGCAAGCCTTGTCAAGGTAAGTCACTACCCCCGCTCATCCATTTTTTATAAAGCCACACTTCTTCCATAGGGTTAATTCGAGTCTCCCCGAATGATCAAGGTGTGACTATATTAAGGGATGCGATTGGGTTAATCACTTAAAAGGTAAAATCTCCTTGGAGTAAAGATTCAACATGGCATAACATGATAGTTAGATATGCGCATTAATAATTATGACTTGAGAATGATGTGTTGATGAGTTGCATAATTACATTGTTATTGGAAAAGTGAAGAACTTTCTATCTCTCTTTTAAAATGGTGACCATATACTATTTCAATTATATGTTTTTTTCAAAATGAGTTTATCCTTGTGTTTTCTGTAGAATTGTGATGATTGTGTCATTTGACACGAGAGAAGATTATGATGTAACTTCTGAGAAGCATATCACTCACTGTTCATGTGGACTTGGTGATGGGCTTAGGGGTTAGATTTGACCCTTAGTCATCTATTTATGCTTTGTCTTAGTGGGGACCAACTTAGGGTTTAGAAATAAATTTTACAATTCCAAACATGTCATAAAGACATCACAGACAAAAGTCCCCAAGACATAAACCATAAAGGTACTTGTGCCTAAGGATAGATACTTAGGGCACAAGTACCTTTATGGTTTATGTCTTGCAGACTTATGTGTGTGAAGTTTAAATGACATGTTTGGAATTGTAAAATTTATTTCTTTACTTATTTTCATTAATTAAGCTAATTCAAGAGCTTTTAAAAGGACTAAAAGTGAATATTTTGCGTTAAAGCCTTAGTGTTTCATGTATTGGCATCTAGGGTTGTTACATTATACTTGTAATTATGTATTTTTTTAATACACTGTGACCTATATGCTATTAGTTTTAGACTCAAAGTTATAATAAATAAAAGTATAAAATAAAAGTTCATAAGACAAAAGAAACAAAGAAACAAATCCATTGTTATCAATAAACAATATACAAGAAAGTCTCCAAGTAGTGCACAAACAATGCATACAAATGATCAAAATCAAGTCAAGCACAAAGCTTAATTGTAAAATGAAAAACATACAATAGCGTAAACAAAACCCAAATTATAACTTTTACTATGAAGAAATATTTTCCTTTTCCAAACCTCTGATCCAAGCAATTGATTTCACACATGATCTTCTTATATACTCTGTCTAAAATAATAGAAATAACTTAGAAATTATCATAGTCAAAACTCTTGATAGAAAGCAAAAAGAGAACCAACCTACCCATTGCAAGATTGAAATCAAATGGTGGGAAAGTGATAGTGTCGGAGGATGAGGATGATGTGACTGCTAATAAAGATTTTTAGGTTAATGATCATGTATTTGAGAATGATTATTACTCGGCTAATGAGGACAATGATGAAAATGAGTTAGAAAAATAATAATGTCAATATCAATGCCTATCTGATTTTTTATGACCATGAAAGAGAAGAACATTCTTAAGCAATATACTTTTTCCTTCATTCCCATTTTAGAAATAGATTAATATTTTTTTATCAATGTAATAAATGAGATTATTAAACACTAAAATATAATTACAATGTCCATTTAATAGTCATAATATATATAAAAAGTAAAATAAGTGTATATATTAATTTGTCCTATGTAAATAATATGAGAGAGATAAATTGTAAAAGACTTTTTTTAATGTTGAATA
This sequence comes from Glycine max, assembly GCF_000004515.6. Taxonomy (NCBI): domain Eukaryota; kingdom Viridiplantae; phylum Streptophyta; class Magnoliopsida; order Fabales; family Fabaceae; genus Glycine; species Glycine max. The sequence goes on along the minus strand of NC_016090.4, from coordinate 15,971,609 downwards.
TGTATAAGGATATGAATATTTTTATTAGTGTAATAAATGAGATTACTAATCAAGAAAATATATATGCCATGTTAATTTAAAAGTCTCAATACCTATATATATATATATATATATATATATATATATATATATATATATATATATATGACGACTATTAAATGAACATTGCAATTATATCTTGGTGATTAATAATCTCATTTATCACATTAATATAAAATATTAATCTCTATAAAAAGGGAATGAATGAGAAATACTCCTTAAGAATCTTCTTCTCTTTCATGGTCATAAAGAATTAGATAGTTATTGGTATTAACATTATTATTTTTCTAACTCATCTCCATCACAATTAGATTAAGATGTAAGGTCTACATTAAAATATTTTAAATTTTAATTTAAATCTTATTTAACACTCAAAATATAGTTTTAGTACAAAAAAATATTTTTCTTTTCCAAACCTCTTATCCAAGCAATTGATTTCACACATGATCTTTCAATCTACTGTGTCTGATAGAATAGAAATAATTTAAAAATTATCATAGTCAAAACTCTTGATAAAAAGTAGAAAGAGAACTGACGTACCTATCCATTGCAAGATTGAAATCAAATGGTGGGAAAGTGATAGTGTCCGAGGATGAGGATGGTGTAACGGCTGATAAAGATTTTTAGGTTGATGATAAAGGTCTTAAGAGTGTTACTACTTAACTAGTGAGGACAATGATGAAAATGAGTTAAAAAAATAATAATGTCAATACAAATGACTATTTGATTTTCTATGAACATGAGAGAGAAAAGCATTCTTAAGGAGTATAATTTTTTCTTATTGATGTAATAAATGAGATTATTAATCACCAAAATATAATCACAACGATCATTTAATAGTCATAATATATATAAAAAGTAAAATAAGTGTATTTATTATATTGTCATAATTAATTAAATTGAGAGAGATAATTTGTAAGAGTATTTTTAATGTTGAATATATATATATATATATATATATATATATATATATATTATTTCACATAAAAAAGTATCTTCCAAATTATCTCTCCCACATTAATCAAAATAGAACAATAATAAATATACTTAGTTTACCTTTTATATATATTAAGACTATAAAATGAACACTGCAATTATATTTTGGTGATTAATAATCTCATTTATTTCATTAATAAATAAAAATATTAATCTCTCTATAAAGGGAACAGAGAAAGAGTCCTAAATGTCTTCCTCTTTCACAGTCATAGAAAATCAGATAGTCCTTGAAATTAACATTATTATTTTTCTTACTCATCTTTATCACTATTAGATTAAATGTAAGGTCTAGATTAAAATATTTTAAATTGAAAATAAAATTCCATGTAACAGTATAATCTCTAGAAGTCAAACAAAAAATCAAATATTTAAAAGATATAATATATTACGTCCTAAAATATCTCAAACATATTATCACTGGCATGATCACATTCACCACCATCATGCAGCAATAACGACGACAATGGTCGCACCATGTGTGAATCCAACCAAAGCCACATATGTAATTTGTTACTAAGTGTACATGATTGGTAGTAGGCATCAACCACTAAGAATACTATATATTCTGCATGCTTTACTTTTCTATTTACAATAAAAAAAATTGATGTAGCAATGTGTTACTAAGTGTACATGATTGGTAGTAGGCATCAACCACTAAGACTTACCAAAATAATTGTTGTGCCTAGGCCGGTATTGGGATTTTTGTGCCCTCCCTGCATGAACTGAAAAAATTATACCTTGTAATCATTTGAATTTTATTGTTCTTGCATTTTTTAGGGTAAATTCATTAATAATTTTTTCATAATCAAGATTTTTAAATAATCATATTCAATAGAAATCAAAACAAGGTTATTTAATCTACCTTCTATAACACCCTAACAAAAAAAAAATAAAATTACAACTTAGACGATAGAGAAAGTTTTGTGTTGTGTCATTTGTGCATATATGTATTTAATGACCATGATTATATGTTTCTTTTTAACATTCTTTTCGTGTTTAGTTTAGTGAAACTTGATAGAGAAATAGAAACTGTCTGAGCTAGATTTTCATCTTTGCAAGAATTACACTGCACACTGAGTCACAATGTAATTTGTCTTTGTATGAGTAGACTATGTGTGAAGTTTACTCTGAGTACATGTTTTCCTAGGGAGACTAGCAAAATAATCTAGGAAGTTAGCACATTAATCTTACATTTAAGATAAGATTTACCAGTTTTAGCAAAAGTAGTTTTTACCATTTTTTCTTATGTCTACTTCCATTTTTGGCTAAAATTTCAAAAGCAATAACACCTATAAGAGGCATGTCTTGGCACATTAAACTTGGCTTCCACATATTCAATCTTGGTGATAATTAAGCTTGTCAATAAGGCTTTATCAAATTTCTTTCAGGCAAAAGTCATTGATCTTATCTTCATAATTCTTTAAAAGCAAATTTTGGGGCCTTTCTTCCTCATTTTCAAGAGTTAACAAGAGGGAGAGGAAGCCATTCTTCTTCATTATTTTTTCAAGCTTGATACAAGTGTTCTTGAGGTTTCTTCCATCAAAGCTTTGGCAAGAAGCTCTTAATCTTCCTTCTCTTCTTGTTTTCCGTACCAAATTTTTGCAAGCTTCTCATTCATGGTTCTAAAATTTCATTTTCATTCTTAGAAGTTTGAGACATGCATCAAGGACCTAAGCTCTTTTTTCATCTTAATTATTTCATGTAACTTCATCAAGGTAAAGGGGGTATTTCTACTTCTTGAACCGTAACCTTGTTGTCTTTGGAAGCTAAGTTTCATTGAATGTTGTTTTGATGTTCAAATATTCATAGCTACTGCCTTGACTGGAACTGGATGATGAGTTGTGTTAAAAATGAGTTATTTAGGTGTTAAAACTTAGGGTTAGCCTTACACTTCACTCAAATCGGAGTTTTCTAGCCAAAGTTATGAATAAAACAAGTTTAAGGACATTTTGTAGAATAAAAATCTATCACGAAATTGAACTTATTACTATAGTTGAATGAACTATTTTTCTTAAAGTTTTGACTTCAAAAATGAGTTTGTTAGGTGTGAAAATGTAGGGTATTATATAAGATTCATGAAAAAACAATTCCCAAAACACCTAGAACACTGAAAATAAGTTAGGAGCGAAACTTTGTAAAAATGAGTGACAACTTAACATTGAGATCCGTGCCTTTGGATAAAGTTACCTTGGGATTTAATTGCTATATTATTGTTAAGATAGACTACAAAGTCTGCTGGCTGATGCATGTTCTGGAATTGTGGTGATTCTTTATTGATAAAATTACTAAGATGCATGCATGTATACTTACTATTATTATTGGTGAATGATAAGACCAACAGAGTGTGAACTCCGACAAATTATATTTGTGGCATGCAAATTTATATTTTGCCATATATTTACGTATTGTTATTTTATTTGTACGCATTTGGGTTTGGGGGTGTCTGAACCTCGACAAATTGTTTGCTATGTTAGTTGGATGTATAGAAGCAAGCTTCATGATGAATCAAGATTGATTCAAGGAGTTTTGATGATAACAAAGATGATGGCAAAAAGCTCAAAAGTCAAGATCACTTCATGATAACAAAGATGATGACATTCAAGAATGAGTTCAAGATTGAGTCAAGAACACTTCAAGGATCAAGAGGAAATTTGATTTCAAGATTCAAGATTTAAGAATAATCAAGATCAAGATTCAAGACTCAAAGATTCAAGAATCAAGAGAAGACTTAATCAATATAAGTATTAAAAAGTTTTTCAAAACATTGAGTAGCACAAGAAGTTTTCACAAAATCATTACCAAAGAGTTTTACTCTCTGGTAATCGATTACCACATTATAGAAATCAATTACCAGTGGTTTTAAAACGTTAAGATTTTCAAAATTCAAAATGAAGAGTCACGTCTGTTGATGTGTAATCGATTACACCTTTATGGTAATTGATTACCAGTGACTGTTTTCGAAAAATTCATTTCCAAAAGTCACATTTCTTCAAGTGACTTGTTTTTGAAGATTCTTTCAAAAGTCATAACTTTTTAAGTAATTAGTTTTAAAGGAATTTCCAAGAGTTACAAGTTTTTACTTGAGTCATCAAGAAACTATAAATATGTGACCTTGGCATGAAACATTCAATCATCTCTTTCAAATCAATCTTTCACTATTTCCTTTCATCTCTTTCAACAGATTTTTTCTGATTCATCTTCTCTTCATCTTTCTAAAAGTTTTTGTTCAAGACTTTCTCTTTCAAGAAAAGTTCTTTGTTCAAAAACTTGTGCTATTCATCTTTTTCATTCTCTTCTCCCTTTGCCAAAAAGAATTCGCCAAGGACTAACCGCCTGAATTCTTTTTGTGTCTTTCTCCTCCCTTTGCCAAAAAGAATTCGACAAGGACTAACCGCCTGAATTCTTTTTGTGTCTCTCTTCTCCCTTTTCCAAAGAACGAAGGACTAACCGCCTGAATTATTTTGTGTCTCTCTTCTCCCTTTGCCAAAAAGAATTCGCCAAGGACTAACCGCCTGGATTCTTTTTGTGTCTCTCTTCTCCCTTTTCCAAAAGAAAAAAGGACTAACCGCCTGAATTCTTTTGTGTCTCCCTTCTCCCTTGTCAAAGAATTCAAAACGACACAGTCTGAGAATTCTTTTGATTCTTCCCTTTCCCATAAACAAAAGATTTCAAAGGACTAACCGCCTGAGAATTCTTTTGTTTCCCCATTCACAAAGTTTCGAAGGACTAACCACCTGAGAACTTTGTCTTAACACATTGGAGGGTACATTCTTTGTGATACAAGTAAAGGGTGCATCTACTTGGGTTGTTGACTTAGAATAAGAGAGGGTACATCTCTTGTGGATCAGTTCTAGTGGAGGGTACATCCACTAGGTTGTTCAAAGAGAACAAGGGAGGGTACATCCCTTGTGGATCTTTGCTTGTAAACGAATTTTACAAGGTTGAAAAGAAATCTCAAGGACCGCAGGTCACTTGGGAACTGGATGTAGGCACGGGTTGTTGTCGAACCAGTATAAAAACTCTTGTGTGTTTGTCTCCTTCTTCCCTACTCTTTTAATTTCCGTTATGCACTTTAATTCCCGCTTTTACTTTTGGTTAAGTTTCTTTTCTATTCTTCATTTACTTAACAACATAGTAAAAGCCTTAGAAGAGTAAATTTTTAATTAGTAAAGGTTTAGGAATAATTAATTCAACCCCCCCTTCTTAATTATTCTGAGGCCACTTGATCCAACAGGATGGCTATAATTATAGCCATTTTGTTGTTCGATTGTTTGTGTGACAAGTTGTTTTTACTTAAGGGACCATGATTGGTTCCTTAAGATCAGAGCATAGACTTGAGTCTTGTCCCTTTTTCTTATTTCTTTGAATGTACATGTTTGTTGATGTCGTGGCACAAGAGCTACGCACATGATGTAGTGACAGAAGTCATGAGGATTAGATAGAGAGTAAGGAACCAATGTTTCTATTCTTCTATGAGAAGGTGAAATTATGTTGAGAAAGTGGATAATGGACAGAGATACATTGGGGGTATAGTGGGCAGAGAGGTTCAAAGAACCTAGGAGAATTAGCGAGTGGTGACTATCTAACATTTAGTGCACTCATTTGGCGTGGGTAACTCACAAGCCTCACTTTGCTACTACTCATGGGCTCTAAGACTATATTGTTTTAGTTGGGAGCTTGGGGATCATTGTATGATGTATCCATATGTGGTGATCACTCCCAACTACCATCCACATGATTATGTAAGACCATCAAGACCTGGGAGGATTGATGGCAGAGGATGGTCCCTAATAGGTGATGTGATAGTAACACGCTTAGGATCTTAAGAGTGTTGTCTGCTTAGAGAAACCACATGTAGTGGTTAATTAGGTTGCATGTGTTGTATCACAGACCACACATTACATCTATCAGACTTGAGTCCACCTAGTGCCAATAGATAGAATAGATGCAGTGCCCGTTACTGTAGACCATACATTGACCTGCTATATCCTATGGGAATTCACATTACGGGCAGAGCTTCGATATTATGTAGATTCTCACTTATTTTTCGAGGTAGAAGAGCCACGCCATGATTTGGAGTTCCTATTGACTCCAATTGAGTATGATGGGCGAGGCAACGTTCGTCAATACAACGTGGAGCAAGTGCACCCAATGGAGGTTAAAGAGGACTGAGAAGACCATTCAGGCATGTCGTCCGAGGAGATTGAGGTGTACCAGATATTTCTTAATGAGTTGGAGTTGACGTCTAAGGAGGAGAGTGACAATTCTTCTGAAGACATGTCTTAGTTAGTTTAGTACTTCTAGTGTGATATATGGTTTGTTCTTGTCCTAGTTTTCTTTACTAATTTAATGTATTTTAAGATATGTTTTCTCCAAAGGCATATATTTTGTTGTGGCAGGGATGCAACATTTCATTTTCTTACTTTCACACTATTATGGTTTGTATCCGTATTATCTCTCTTGTGACACTATTGATGTTATTTAATTATGTATGAAGACTAGGTTATTCTATATCCACGTTTATTTTAATTTGATGTAAATGTTTATCATTTTCTTATTGACGGATTTGTGTTTTAAAAAAAATATATAAAAAAGGTTTTACTAATTATAAGTAGCAGTCAAAAAAATTGTGATGTATATTTCTAAAATAAATTAAATAAAAACATTTTCAAAAGCAATATTTTCCGTCTAAAATTCAAGATGTTACACCTTGTGTAAGTTTTAAATAGGATTTTAGCAATTTCAAATTTGATAAATTAGCTTATTTTAGTGTATGCAATAGTAGTAACAATAGTTAATAATATTTTATAAGGTGTACATGCATTAGGAAAACAACTAAATGTTTTCAAATAACTAAATATCATAAAGTTAGATTTTGATTCATTGTAGAAATTTGAATCATAACCATTGTAATTTTTTGTTCAAGAACTTCTTTACATAATTATGTTAATGCTAATAGCAATAGAAGGAAATAACAAGTCATATATTCTTCTCTTTTATGTTCAACATTATATCTAAATTGTGAATTCTTTTTTCCCAAAATTGTGAATAACTTTTATTGACAAGTAAAAGATCACTATTAATTGATTAATTACTAATACTATTTTCCTAAAAAAAATCTATTTAAAATTATTTTATTTTTTATAATAATTTTTATATAATTTTAAAATGGGATAAAATTCGTTTACACCAGGTGTAAGAATAAATATTTACACCAAATATGAAATGTTGTTATATGTTAATCTTATGGTTTATAATATCTTAACAAATATGATAATTTTAATATATTTAATGACAGTCAATTAGTTATATTTAATTAATAAATTAGATAGTTTGATTGATTTTATTTTCAAATTAATTATTTATAAAAATTATTAATAGTAATATATTTTTAAATTTTCATCCAATAAAGTATATATTTATTTGTCTCTTTTTATTATTTTCATAACAGTTTATTTCCGACTCATTAAAAAATTACATTTATTAGAAAATAGAAAAAAATCATAATATAATTATGGTATAAACTTATTTAAAAATTTATTATTTTTATTCTTTATTTTATGCATTTTATGGTATAATCTTTATGCAGTATTTTTTTAACCTATATTAAGGATGAAAAATGTATATCATAAGTAGAAAAAAAATATAAACTTTATTATTTGAAACATTTGTAGAAAGTATTATTTTGTTAATGATTTGTAGAAATAGTTAAAAAAGATTAATAATTTTTTATTAATGTAGTAAATAAGGTTATTAATTACAAAAATATAATTGAAATGTTCATTCAATAGTCTTAATATATGTAAAAAGTAAAATAAGTGCATTTAAGATTGTCGTCCTTAATTAATAAATTAAAGAGATAATTTGGAAGAAGCTTTTTTTAATGTGGAATATATATATATATATATATATATATATATATATATTAATGTTTTTATCTATATACTATCTATAAAAGAGAACCCTCTAGAAATTACTAAAATACCCCTGCCTAAGATTGTGACGGTTGTCCATTTCCTTGGTGTTTTTTGGTCTTTTAGCCCTTTAATTTTCCACTCCTCTGCTTCTTACAGGTGTCTCATTTTGCAGATTGTGGCTTTTACACGTGTTTTATTTTGCATGTTGTGCATGTGTCGACCTTTGCTTCTTTACGTGGTTTCTTGCATTTCATTCTTCATTCTTCAGTTTGCGTGTTTTTGCTTTTCATTTTTCCAGATACAGACCAGCTTTGGGTTCTCTTTGGTGTTGTTTTGATGTATGTTTTCTTACATTCGATGTTAGCTTATGGTTTTTTGGCTTTTCTTTTCTTACATGCATATTACCTTTCCGGTTTTTGGCTTTTGTTTCTATGTTGTTTTCATGTTTGTTTTGTTACATGCATGTTATTTTTTCATTTTGTTGTGTTGGATGATGTTTGGTTTTCATGTTTGTCTGTTCGTGGTACTTCTACTGTTCTGTTCTGGTGCTGTTTTCATGTGTGTTTTCTTACATGCATGTTAGCTTCTCATTTTTGTGTGTTGAACGAGGTTTTGGATTTTTTCTTAGCTTATCGTGTTTCTCTTTTGATGGTGGTTTTGTTCTTTTTTTTTTGCAGTATTATGGCACATTCTCCTGACAAGATAAAGAGCATCGATGGCTCAAAAGAAACTCTTAAACTTAGTGTGAGGATCAATGATCTATGGTTTATTGGCACGCCTAACAAATCTGAGCAAGCTGAAATGGTGTTTGTGGACTCCAATGTATGCTTCAATTTTGTGTTTTTTTTTGTAGGTTTATTACTTATTACTTATTGTTCAGTTCATTGTGTTGTAACCTTAATGCAATACAGGGTGATGAGATCCACGTTGTTTGTAAACAAGACCAATTGAAGTAAAAAAAATGGACTTGAAAGAAAATTGTACTTATGTCATGCACAATTTTAAAGAGCTAAAAAACAATGGTCAGTACAGAGTGTGTGATCACCAATTTAAATTGGTGTTTATTGGGGTTACTGTTGTGAGGCAGTGTGTTCTAAGGGACATCCCTTTTAGAAAATACAGGTTTGCTGGATTTGCGGATGTTGTGGCTGGCCAGTTTGAACCTGGACTATTGTTGGTATGTTAACTTATATTTTTGCAATTGAGTTTATTTTGAAAGTTATGCTCTTTTTGGAATTAAATAACATTCCTTGATTTTCCTACTTGCTTTAGATGTTATTGGTGTTGTGGAGGAGGTTGTCTTTCACCAAGTTTCAGGAAAAGGTAGAAGGGTAGTCTTTAAACTAAAGGACTTGAGGTAAAGTTCGATTCTTGGTGACAATTTGTGTGATATGCTTTGTCAAGTTGTGGCTATGATTACATTATTATTAATAATTGATTGTCTCATAACTATTTGTTTCTGATAGCCAGCAATTTCTATCTTGCACTTTGTGGGATGATTATTGCTTGTAGTTTTTGAAGTTCTTAGATGATTATGAAGGTGATGGCCCAATTACAGTTCTATTGAGCCATTTTAGAATAAAGGAAGCGTAGGGTATATCCTCATCTTGAATTTATTGATTTCTCTGTTTATGTTATTGCATGTTATGGCTCTATTTTTTAAATGATTTAGGATCTTATCCCCCATCGGTTAGCAATTCTTTCAAGGCTTCAAAGTTAATTATTAACCAGCCCGTGATGGAGATTCAAGAATTCAATGAACGGTATTTTTTGTATGTGTTATGTAATATATGTTGATCATTTTTTGTCTTATTTTTGTTGTTCATTCTATATTTGTAGGCTTGCAGAGTTGGGCATTGAGGCCCGGTGATCGAGGCCGTACCCGAATCAAATAAACATGAAAATGCAGTAACTAGGAAGTGATCCTAGGTCATTTCCCAACGAGCATTGACAAACCAAATGTTCATAATATACTTGCGCAATAATAGTAACGATTGGGGGGGGGGGGTTTGTTTGTTTTGTGATTAAAGAGCAGAACAAGTAAACTGGAATATGAAACTACTAATATTAGAAATGGGTTGTTTCCTCTGATTCAGAAGCCATTCTCTTATCCTGGGTTATGGAGAATTCATCCCTAACAGTCAACCACTTAATCCAACCCTATTTCAATTTACTAAGCGAAAATCAACTTAGGGTTGTCAATACGTGATTAGGCACCACATACACTTGTTAGCCCTTCGTCCATTAAGCATGAACGCAAGTTAGGCTCAGAGGCAATTAATCAAACATGAAGCGTGCACTGATTAATGTTCACGAATTTGGGATAACTGGTGAAGGGAAAACTGCCAGGAAACCACATTACAAACAAAACCTCAAAGAGAGTTGGGCTTCGTCCTCAAAAGGAAACAACACCAAAAAAACTAGCCTTCCATAGATTAAAACAGAAAATTCAATTGAAACATGAAGCAAAAACGTAAATGAACAGAAACGTAAATGAAAGTAGAAGAAGAAGCAAGAACGAAATTGTAATTAGAAGCAGAAAACGGAAAATTTCATTAAGAACGAAAACAGTAGCCTTAGAACAGAAAAACATAGAAACCTAAAACAAAAGCTCTGAATAATAAAATAGCATAACAGAATAGCCTTGCATGAATCCCAAGGCTGCTATTTAAAAAGAGTCACTCAAAGTCACTGGGCCCTATTACAATACTCTGGCCCAAAACGAAATAAACACTGAACAACATAAAATAAAATTGCGAAATTTCCTAATTAGAAATTAACTAAGGTAAGCGCTGCTTTATTTGCCCTCTTCAAGTCCATAACCAAAATCCGGATTAAGCCCAATGTTTCATTAATTCCTGAAATTAGATTAAAAACATCAAATTAGCTAAATGAGCCCAAATAATAAAACTGCCTGATTAATTGACAATTAAGACCAATCAGTAATTAAAATGGTGCAAAAAGGGTTTAGAAAATAGAAGAAAATGATGGCATATCAAAACCCCCCATACTTAGCCTTTTGCACTCCTGGGCAAAATGAAACAAAGAACAAAATCCATGGATATCAAAGAGAGACAAACAAAAACATTCACATATTTCTCAATGAACATCAAGGAATGAAAGGAATGGGTAACATCTAACATAAGGAGATCCAAAAAGTCAAGACATTCATGAAAATCATCCAATCAACCCAATCATGGCAAAATAGTTAATCAGCTCAAGAATGAAAAGTGATAAAGCCTCACAAGATGTACACTCTATCTCTCAAGTGTCTAGGCTACTATTTACCCTCAAAGCACCCATGAAAACAAACACCACATAAACTTGGCAAGATTCTAAAATTGACAATCAACCCATAAACACAAGCACATGAGGATCAAAAGGTCTTTTAAGGTTGTAATGGGGCCAAGGACTCGGCGTGGAAAAATATGGCCAAAGTGGCTGAATCCCAAAGGAATAGAGGAGCAATGGGGAATAAGTGCATATTAAGAAAACAGAAGAAAATAAAAAGAAGTAAAGATAAAATTTAAACATAAAGAGTAGAACCAAGAGTCTCATCATTCTTTTGTCATTTATTATCTTATTCACACAACTTTACTGCTTTTCTTTTTCTTTTTTGATTTTTTTTAATTTTTTTTTGTACTCTGTAGCCTTTGAGAAACAGCATCATATTCAGCATGTCCAACATTTAACCAATATGCAATGTACATCAAGTATGGCCCAAAATACATCATGAAGCATAACCAACAAAACAAGTTATCCAATGAAACAAAACCCCCCCACACTTATTCCCAAAACAATTCCAAAGCTCCAAAATTCCTTAAGGATATGGTGATATCATGGTTTTTTCATTTAAGGCTTGTAGTGAGCTTCAAAACAAGGAAAGGGAAACAAGGCTCAAAAGGGCTATCAAAGGAATTAATTCAAGGTAAGTCCATTTGGCTAGAAGCTTATAAGAACAAAATTGCCTCAATCATTTCCAAATATGCATGTGAATTAGGAAGCATCAACAAGAATCAAGCCAAGGCTATTGTGCAAACAATCAATGGGGCAAAACACACCAAATGATTATGATGATGGATGGCTCAAATTCTCACAAAGGTAAACTCATCACTTTCAAATTGAGCTTTCAAAACTATCATGACATGTAGAGGAGAATCAAGGATTTCAAGTCACAAAATGTCAAGAACTTTTATTTTCAAAACACTTACCCATTTCTTGAACATATCCTATAATTCAAAGAAAAACATGCAAAGTCTTACATGCACACAAAATTGACCCAAAATATTAAACTAAAAATCCGACGAAACTGACAACATTAACAAATTAACACAACTAACAAATTAAAAAAACTAGCAAAACCAAAGAACACTCTCCGCCCCCCCCCCCCCCCATACTTAAACAACACATTGTCCTCAATGTAGCACAATTAAAAGATTAAAAACAATTAAATCATCAAATAGAATTGGACAAGTGTAATAAAAGCAAAGAAGGAGATAGGAAAAGAAGAACTCCCTAAGTCATGGTGGAGGAAGAGTAGGGTGGAGTAAGGAAGTCTCTTCCACCACTACATCCACTAAAGAAGGGTTCGTGAGGAATGCCTTAAGTCGATGTCCATTGACCTTGAAGCTCTTGTTTGTGGAGTTGCTTTTGATCTCAACTGTACCATAAGGAAAAACATTAGTAACAACAAAAGGACCAATCCACTTAGACCTCAACTTACCACTCATGAGTCCAAGCCTAGAATTATACAATAACACTTTTTGCCCAACCATGAAGTCCTTCTTAACTATCATGCTATCATGGAACTTCTTGGTCTTTTCTTTGTAGAACTTGGCATTCTCGTAGGCTTCTAGGTGGATTTCATCTAACTCACTCAGTTGCAACTTTCTTTCCTCACCAGCTTGATCCATAGAGAAGTTGCAAGTCTTCATTGCCCAGTAAGCTTTGTGCTCAATTTCCACTGGAAGATGACATGCCTTTCCAAAGACAACCCGATAAGGAGACATTCCTATGGGTGCTTTGTAGGCAGTCCGATGTGCCCAGAGAGCATCATCAAGCCTGGTACTCCAATCTGTTGAACCTTGTGGCCTCAATAATCTTAAGAGGGATAGGCTTAGAATGCAGAAGAAGCAACAACAATCAATTTAATAATGTTCTATAAACATGCAAGGCAAAATTGATTGCAATAACATAAATGAGATAAGGGAAGAGAGAATGCAAACACAGTTTTATACTGGTTCAGCCACAACCCGTGCCTACGTCCAGTACTCAAGCAACCCACTTGAGATTTCCACTATCTTTGTAAAATCCATTACAAAGTCTGAACCACACAGGGACAACCCATCCCTTGTGTTCAGGAATCCTTTACAACAAGAGACTCACAATCTCTTAACCAATCTCATTGAATAAGAAGAATGGAAGAAGAATTCTCTCTTCAAGAGAAGAATATTACAATGAAGATCATGTAAGAATCCTTATAGATTTTGCAAGTGTTTGATCAAGGATTTCTTGAGAGAGCATTTGACAATGAAGTTCTTTTGGAATCTCTCTCATTATCTTTTGAGAGGATAAGACATTTTTGCCAAGCAAAACTCTCTGCATAAAATTCGTGCCCAAGTCACCTATTTATAGGCCTTTGATGGCCATTCACAAATCTAATGAAAAGATGTGACTGTTGGTGATATTCCTTGAAAATCCTCTCTGGTAATCGATTACAGAATTAGTGTAATCGATTACACAATTGTTTTTCTTGAACAGTTGTGACCCTTCATTTAAAATTTGAATTCCCAACGTTCAGAGTCTCTAGTAATCGATTACATATGATGTGTAATCGATTACACACTTTCAAACCATTGGTAATCGATTACATGTATTGGTAATCGATTACATGTGCCTTGAATGACTTGAAACCTTTCATTGTGAGGCAAGGCTTGATCTTGAAGAAATCTTGAATCAAGGCTTTGTTTGTTGAAACAATCTTGTATTAATCTTGAAGCAAAATGAGCCTTGTTTAATTCTTCTTTTGACATCATCAAAATCATGTATACATACATTCACATTCTCCCCCTTTTTGATGATGACAAACATGTGATTTCTTCTCAACACCATCAAAGCTTGCATGATTTCTTCTTGACATCATCAAAATCTTCATGATTTACACAATCTTTTCTGCTTGGCTGCACAATCTTCTCTAAAATTCTTTTGATTTCCCGGTTAGAAATTTCTGCCTGTCCATTGGTCTGGGGGTGGTATGGTGTGGATACCCTGTGTACCACCCCGTACTTTTTAAGCAGGGCATACATTGTCCTGTTGCAAAAATGGGTTCCTTGATCACTAACAATGGCTTTAGGTAATCCAAACCTGCAAAACAGATTAGACCTGACAAAGTCTGCAACAACTTTAGCATCATTAGTTCTAGTGGGCTTGGCTTCCACCCATTTTGAAACATAGTCAACTGCAAGGAGAATGTAAACATAACCAAAAGAGACAGGAAAAGGGCCCATGAAATCTATACCCCAGACATCAAACACCTCACAGAATAGCATAGGTTGCTGAGGCATTTGTTGTCACCATGTAAGTGTATTTCCTGCTCTCTGACACTGCTCACAAGTGCTGCAGATCTTCCACGCATCTTTAAAGATGATGGGCCAATAAAAACCACAATCAAGCACTTTGCGAGTTGTCCTTTGAACACCCAGATGACCTCCCGGTGCGGAAGAATGACAGAACTGCAGGACTGAGTCAGTCTCATGATCTAGAATGCATCGTCTAATTACCTGATCACTGCACAATTTCCACAAGTAGGGGTCATCCCAAATAAAATGCTTAGCATCACTTTTAATTTTATCTGTTTGGGCCTTAGATACTAAGGGAGGAAAAACAGAGGCAACTAAATAATTGACAATGTTAGCAAACCAGGGAGTAGAAAGAGAGTCAGAAATACTATACAGTATATACAAATGATCATCCGGGAAATCATCTCGAATGGGTGAATCCGCATCTGATACACGTTCGATCCGACTCAAATGATCAGCAACTAGATTTTGTGCTCCGCTCCTATCACGGATCTCCAAGTCAAACTCTTGGAGCCAGAGCATCCATCGGATCAACCTAGGCTTAGAATCAGCCTTCTTCAACAAGTACTTTAGAGCTGCATGGTTAGTGTAAACAATAATGCGGGTACCAAGCAAATAAGATCGAAATTTTTCAAGAGCAAAAACTATGGCTAGAAGTTATTTCTCAGTAGTAGTATAATTCGCTTGGGCAGCATCTAAAGTCCTAGAAGCATAATATATCACCATGGGAAATTTATCAATTTTCTGAGCAAGGACAGCCCCCAATGCATAATTTGATGCATCACACATAAGCTCAAAAGGGGTTGTCCAATCGGGTGCCTGGATGATGGGGGTGGTAGTCAGCGCTCTTTTGACGCAATCAAAAGCCTCTTTGCATCTGTCATTAAAGTCAAACTCCACCTCCTTTTGCAACAAGTTGGACAATGTACCGGCTACTTTGCTAAAATCCCTTATAAAGCGCCTGTAGAATCCTGCATGACCAAGAAAAGATCGCACCTCTCGCACACAAGAAGGGTAAGGCAATTGTGAAATAACAGAAATTTTTGCAGGATCTACTTCAATACCCTTATTGCAAATAATGTGGCCTAAAACTATACCTTGCTCAACCATAAAATGACAGTTTTCAAAATTTAGAACAAGGTTAGTTTCAATGCATCTATTCAAAACTTTATCCAAACTATTCAAACAACCATCAAAAGAGGATCCATATACAATGAAATCATCCATAAACACCTCTATGCAATTTTCTAAAAAATCACTGAAAATACTAATCATGCACCGCTGGAAGGTACCAGGGGCATTGCACAGGCCGAAAGGCATCCTCCTATAGGCCAAAGTGCCGAAGGGGCAGGTGAATGTGGTCTTTTCCTGATCCTCAGGAGCAATAATAATTTGCATATAACCAGAAAAACCATCAAGGAAACAGTAGTGGGATTTACCTGCCAGGCGTTCAAGCATCTGGTCAATGAATGGCAAGGGAAAATGGTCCTTTTTGGTAGCCTGGTTTAGTCTCCTATAGTCAATGCAGACTCTCTAACTGTTCTGCACACGAGTAGGAATAAGCTTCTCCTTCTCATTTTTTATCACAGTGAGGCCGGTCTTCTTCAGGACTACCTGGACGAGACTCACCCATTGGCTGTCGGAGATAGGATAAATGATTCCAACTTGCAAAAGCTTGGTTATCTCCTTCTTCACTACATCAAGAATCACCGGGTTGAGTCTTCTCTGTGGCTGTCTTACTGGTTTAGCTCCATCCTCTAAATTTATTCGATGCATACATGTGGATGGGCTAATACCAGGAATGTCCGCCAGGGTCCAGCCTATAGCCTTCTTATGCTTCTTGAGAACTGACAACAACTTCTCCTCTTGCTCATCAGCAAGGGAGGCAGATATAATCACTGGAAAACTCTTGCTATCATCCAAGTAAGCGTATTTTAAATTTGATGGCAGAGGCTTCAATTCTGGTGTGGTCGGCTGGACAGTAGTAGAAGGAGCTTTACCTCATAAAGAAAGTCAGAGGTATGTGTACTTCCTGAAACATGGTTAGTCCTATCTGACTCTATAAAATCAATCTCGAGAGGTAAAACACCACCACCAGACATGCAATCAATATCACTCTCAGATTCACTCTCAGCATCAAATTCAGACATATGATCAAGTACAATTTCAGACTCAATGCATGAAGAGTGAGAGGCATGCAGATTAGAATAAAGATCAGTCATGTATTCATCAACAACATGGTCAATTATTTCAGCACGAAATACAGAAAGATCTTTAGATGGGTATTTCATAGCATCCAGAATATTAAAATGAACAGTTATATCACCAAACTCCATGGATAGTGTGCGTGCATAAACATCTATCTTAGTTCTAGCAGTTTTCATAAAGGGTCTGCCTAGAATGATGGGAACTGATACTTGAGAAAATTCACCTTCCATATTCAAAATATAAAAATCAACAGGGAAAATCAGTTCACCAACTCTAACTAAGACATCTTCTATGAAACCAACAGGATAGGCAACTCTTCTATTAGCTAAATGAATTACCACATCAGTTGACTGCAAGGGACCTAGAGATAAAGAATTAAAAATCGACAAAGCCATAACACTAACAGAAGCTCCTAAATCTAGCATGGCATTGTCAAACTTACTATTCCCTATAATACAAGGTATGCTGAATGTACCTGGATCTTTGCATTTTTCAGGAATTTGAGGAACAGATTTACCAATCAATGCGGAGACATTTCTGCCCATGCTAATTCGTTCACTTCCTTTAAGCTTCCTCTTATTAGTGCACAGCTCCTTTAAGAATTTGGCATATCTTGGAATTTGCTTAATTGCATCCAGCAGAGGTATGTTTACCTCTACTTTTCTGAATGTTTCCAAGATCTCTTTCTCTGCCTCTTCCATTTTTTTGTTGGAAACTGCTCTTGGAGGGAATGGAAGAGGATGGATGTGCTGCTTCTGCAAATCAGAATTACCAGTGGAAGATTCACCTACACAGAAATTGTTAGGTAAATTTTTGTCATTACCTTTTTTTGGGTTAGAGTGAAGTTGGGCAGGTTCATTTGCAGATGAGGAAGGTGCTACGGGTTGAGGTCCTTGACACTGCTTTCCCGACCTCAATGAAATGGCACTGACATTTTTGGGATTTTGGACAGCTTGAGAAGGCAGCTTGTCAGAATTCTGGGACTGTTGTTGATTCAATTGTGTAGCCAATTGTCCCATCTGATTGGTTAAGCTCTGAATGGAGGCTCTGGTCTCTTGTTGAAACTGCATATTCTGCATAGTCATTTGCCTCACAAGTTTTTCGAGGGAAGGTTGTGGAGGGGTCTCAACTGTTGGTTGTTTCTGGGGCTGTTGCTGTTGTTGGATTGGTGGAGGAATGTATGGTCTGCTTGGGCCAGCAACATTTTGGAAGGAAGGAGCAGGCTGTTGTTGTTGTTGCTGAGGGCTAGACCATCTGAGATTAGGGTGATTCCTCCATCCAGGGTTGTATCTATTGCTGGAGAGGTCATAATTGTTCTGCTGTGATTGATTTTGCTGCTGAGGTTGAGGAGGTCTATTGTAAATATTAGCAGCATAAGCTTCGGGCTGCTCAATTGCTCCAGGTTGCTGCATGGAAGGGCAAAGGTCTGTATGGTGGTCAGTAGAGGAGCACAAACCACAGACCCTTGCAACAGGTACAGATTTCTGGTTCAAGGCCAGCTGGGTTACCAAGTTAACCAATGCATCCAATTTGCCTTCAAGCTTCTTAGTTTCAGATGATGCAACTGAGTTTGTAGCTACCTCATGCACTCCTCTAATGACTATAGCATCATTTCTGGCGCTAAACTGCTGGGAGTTGGAAGCCATCTTCTCAATTAAATTTCTGGCTTCAGCAAGAGTCATGTCTCCAAGGGCTCCACCACTGGCAGCATCTATCATACTTCTCTCCATATTACTGAGTCCTTCATAAAAATATTGGAGAAGCAGCTGCTTTGAAATCTGATGGTGAGGGCAACTGGCACATAGTTTTTTAAATCTCTCCCAGTATTCATACAGGCTCTCTCCACTGAGTTGTCTAATACCTGAGATATCC
>NC_016090.4:15935289-15952899 GCF_000004515.6 Glycine max | reverse complement strand
TTCAGGTCATCCCAGCTCGTGATGGACCTTGGAGCAAGGTAATACACCAGTCCTTTGCCACTCCCTCTAATGAATGAGGAAAAGCCTTCAGAATATGTGATCCTCTGGACATCTGGGGTTTCATGGTGGAGCAGACAATATGAAATTCCTTCAAATGTTTGTGCGGGTCTTCACCTGCAAGGCCATGAAACTTTGGAAGCAAATAAATCAGTCCAGTTTTAAGAACATATGGGACATCCTCATCAGGGTATTGGATGCACAAGCTTTCGTAGGTGAAATCAGGTGCAACCATTTCCCTTAGAGTCCTCTCACGGGGTGGAGGTTGTGCCATGTTCTCAGAATGTGCAAAATTAGAATGCTCAGAATCAGAATGCTCAAAATTATAATGCTCCAAATCAGGATGTTCAAAATCACCAATAACAGAATGCACAGATTCACCAGTAATGGAATGCTCAGGATGATCAAAAGGTATAAAATGATGCCTAACTAATCTATGAAATGTCCTATCTATCTCAGGGTCAAAGGGTTGTAAGTCAGATGGATTTGCCTCTAGTCATACACTACATTCAGCATGCACAACTAGTTGCCTTGTCATGTAAATAAAGGTGCAGGTTTGAACTACAGCTACCCTCAAATGATATCCAAATGACTTGAAATTTTGTGAGCAACCTTATAAAATGATGAGAAGATAGCACAAAAAATTTCAGGCAAAATTTCAAAGTCTAACTATGGAAGCTAAAAATGGTAGGTTAAGAAAAATAAGTGAATAAAACTTGAAAAATAAAAAACTTTTGACAAAAATCACTATTTTTGGACGATGGAGAAATTTTTTTCTACCCCAAATACATATATAATAATTGCGATTCTAATAACCAGAGCAAAAGTTATGGCCGTTTGAAGTTTCGACAAACACAAAATTTGCTACTTTTTTGGAACTTTCAAATCTGACCAAACTAAAGGCTCTAGCTATTTTCCCCACAAAATATAGGTTAAAAGAAGTTACCACAAAAACATTCAGCCAAAAATAACAACCCTAGCTACTAAAACAAAAAATCTCAAATAATTCAGCATGGGTGGTCGCTAAAATCTGTCTCTACTTGATTTCTACTACTACTCTGTTTTGCCGCAAGCAAAAGTGGTCGCTAAGTCCGTCGCAAAACACTATTCACAGCAAAACACCCAAGACTGAAACAGGGGAAACGCTTAATGGGAAAACTGAAACAGAACACACACTAAACAAAATACCAGGACACTAAACAACACTAACACACATACTAACACAATACTAACAATTAAACATAAAACACAAAAGGATTAAACACACAACACTAGCTAGCTATTATGAACCTTTGGACACTGCTCCTCGGCAACGACGCCAAATTTGATCGAGGCCGTACCTGAATCAAATAAACATGAAAATGCAGTAACTAGGAAGTGATCCTAGGTCGTTTCCCAACGAGCAATGACAAACCAAATGTTCATAATATACTTGCGCAGTAACAGTAACGATTGGGGGGGGGGGTTGTTTGTTTTGTGATTAAAGAGCAGAACAAGTAAACTGGAATATGAAACTACTAATATTAGAAACGGGTTGTTTCCTCTGATTCAGAAGCCATTCTCTTATCCTGGGTTATGGAGAATTCATCCCTAACAGTCAACCACTTAATCCAACCCTATTTCAATTTACTAAGCGAAAATCAACTTAGGGTTGTCAATACGTGATTAGGCACCACATACACCAGTTAGCCCTTCGTCCATTAAGCATAAACGCAAGTTAGGCTCAGAGGCAATTAATCGAACACGAAGCGTGCACTGATTAATGTTCACGAATTTGGGATAACTGGTGAAAGGAAAACTGCCAGGAAACCACATTACAAACGAAACCTCAAAGAGAGTTGGGCTTCGTCCTCAAAAGGAAACAACACCAGAAAAACTAGCCTTCCATAGATTCAAACAGAAAACGCAATTGAAACATGAAGCAGAAACGTAAATGAAAGTAGAAGAAGAAGCAAGAACGAAATTGTAATTAGAAGTAGAAAACGGAAAATTTCATTAAGAACGAAAACAGTAGCCTTAGAACAGAAAAACGTAGAAACCTAAAACAAACGCTATGAATAATAAAATAGCATAATAGAATAGCCTTGCACGAATCCCAAGGCTGCTATTTAAAAAGAGTCACTCAAAGTCACTGGGCCCTATTACAATACTCTGGCCCAAAACGAAATAAACACTGAACAACATAAAATAAAATTGCGAAATTTCCTAATTAGAAATTAACTAAGGTAAGCGCTACTTTATTTGCCCTCTTCAAGTCCATAACCAAAATTCGGATTAAGCCCAATGTTTCATTAATTCCTAAAATTAGATTAAAAACATCAAATTAGCTAAATGAGCCCAAATAATAAAACTGCCTAATTAATTGACAATTAAGACCAATCAGTAATTAAAATGGTGCAAAAAGGGTTTAGAAAATAGAAGAAAATGATGGCACATCACCCGGTCAGGTTTTACAATCCCATGGTGAAGGGAGTACACAACTTTCAGGTTCTATCCAATTATCATCAAAGGAATCATTCTTTGGCAAGGCTGAGGCAAAGACTATTGCTAACATTAATACCATATCTGAAGTAATGATCTTATATAGATTTTAATTCTTTGCCCTGCATTATCTGAAGTTTTTTTATTTGATGTGTATGCTGTTTCACACAAGAAATTTTTTGTGTGACTGTTGGCACAATTACTAGGATTGTTCTAGACAATCATTCATGGTGTTATACAACTTGCATTCAGTGCCATAAAAAAAGTGATGCAGAGATGGCGCCCTTTACATGTGCATGCGACAAATACAATAAGGAAGTTGTGCTTAGGTCATTGTGATCTTTTAAAATGTTGTGTATTCTTCATACCTTCATCATTTTTTCACTGTTGGTGCATATGGTAGCAGGTATAGGCTTGAGGTGATGATCAACTAGGGAAATGAAAGCACAAAATTCCTGCTTTGGGACCGTGAATGCAGTGAATTGATTGGTCAATCAGCTGATGCATTTAATAAGCTTAAAATTGAAGTGTGTTTTTGGATTCAACTGTAACTGTTTATGTTTGATATGCTATTTTTTGTTTGTGTGATACAATTATTCTCTTTGAACAAGGATGGTGATGTTGATTTGAATGCTTCACCCCAAGCACTTGATAAGCTCCTGGGTTATGAACTTGCTTTCAAGATAAAGGTGCAACCCAAGTTCAGGAATTTTGTTGTTTTGAAGTGTTCAGCTGACTCGAGCTTAATAAATGTTGTGATGGATATGCTAGCTGATGCTGAGGTAATGTTCAATGCAAGTTATTTGACATTACCTATTGGTGAAAGTATGTATTCTATTCAT
The DNA here is from genome assembly GCF_000004515.6 of Glycine max. NCBI lineage: Eukaryota > Viridiplantae > Streptophyta > Magnoliopsida > Fabales > Fabaceae > Glycine > Glycine max. The sequence goes on along the minus strand of NC_016090.4, from coordinate 15,949,519 downwards.
ATTTATTTGTTTTGCATGGGTTGTGTTATCTTCAATGTATGTCTTATTTAGACATCTTCTAAAATGAATATCCCAGTTTCTGATTCCAATCATTCTGCTCAACATGAATCTGTGAGTTTTGATCACTGCTCTCATTTTTTAATATGATCTTTCTTGCAATTCTTGCATTTTGACACTTCATGGCTTTCAACCTAGCATTCAACTTATTCATTGCTATTTGTTTTATCCAACAATCCCTGTCTGTGACAGCAGACCATGATCCACTGCTTGGACGCCCCTTGACGCCTACAAAGCGGTAGGCATTTCAAGATTGTGATGATGAAGCAGGGACCTCTCAAATTTCACCTGCACAGCTTTCATCCAACAAATTAAAAAAACATGGCGCAATTTAATGCATTTGGTTGTTTGCAAGTTGTGTTGAAAAATTTTTTTTGCCTTGCTATTTGTATATTGTAAATTGGCTCCTACCTTTAATTCTATTGTGGTGGTGTTGCTTTAGAACTTTGATCACAACTTTTGTTTAAATTTGAATCTTATTTTGTATGCAAGTATTCTGGGATTTTAGTTCTGTGGTTTATCCGATGTCACCTTAACTATTGCACTATATTTCAAAATCCTTATTTGTTCAATTGTTAAAATAAATATCGACAAAGCATGGTTATATTAATGGTTATAAAGGCATGTTTCAAGAAACTCAACCTATGCAAATGTTATGAATTCAAATATATCGTGAGAGATAGAACAAGTAAGATTTGAAAATACAAATCAGAGATTGCCAGACAAAAAGTTTAGAAAACATGTTCTTCACAATCATGATAACTTAAAATTCAATTAAAGTTTTAACGGGCCATTAAAGCATCTGATTTTAAGGTGTGCATCCTTAATTGTCTCAGCACAAAGTATTCGTGGGAAACAAATTAAAATATTAGAAATAATGATCACGAAATATTGATTACTAGCACAACTAAACCAGCATTCATATCTGATTAATTTTCTAACAGCAGAATATACACACCAAGACAAAAGTATCAGCTTTTGAGTCTTGAGAAACATGATCTTGGATCATCAATGATATGTAATTAAGTGTTTATTTATTATCAATCATCGTTTAGCATGATTTGTTATTTTAGATGGCATTTTTTTGCTTGATTTTACTTTGGCAAATGCAGAATCGGATATTTGATAAATTTACTCCATCTTTCATCATATGTCTCAATATGATGCACAATTAATAAGACAAGTAAAAAAACAATTTCTCTTTAGGTTGACATCCTAATTCTGCCATGCATAACATTTTCAATATCACATTTCTTATCGATGGCGCCAAAGCATAGGTATAATAATGGTTATAAATGCATGCCTAATCATTTTAGTGCATTTAATTAGCTGTCAGCATTCATAATTATAGTGTTTTTCCTTATGCTTACTGTTTATTACTTACTTTTCAAGTTTTAATGTGGCCGTCAAAACCATGGCTATACATGCATGTCTAATCATTTTTATCAAAGTATGATCCATTTAACCAGCTGTCAACATTGATCATTTTAGTCAATAAGTCAAGTTATGTCTTGGTCCGAGTTGAATAGCATTTCTTTTCTGCATGTCCATGGACTTTTGCAATTTTAATTTAGCATGTATTGTAACATTCAAACAAGAAGTCAGTAAAAATTTTATAACTCAGTCAAGATTAACAACAACCATCAAGAACATGGATAACCATGAGCATGCAAATCATAGTGATACAGTACAAGCCAGGATAAAGAATAAAGGTATCAGGCAACACAAAGTTAATGATCAGGCTCAGAATATTGATTGTAAGCAATTCAAAATATTATCTTCCAAATTACAGTTAATAATTTTAATTAGTTTGTTGATTTAGTAATACAATATCCACATTTTTTTTCACACAAAGACAAGCAAGCTGTGAGGTGCATTCAATATTATGCGAATTCATTCCACGTTAAATAAATTCCACTAAACTTAGATTTAATTCACTTTTTTAGTTAATATTTGTGATTCATCAGAGGATGAGAGTTCTGAATCAACACAAGGTACCTATTAAAATCTACTTTATCAAATTAATTTTCAATGTTATAATGCTATAATCTAATCTAAATGCAATTTTCATAGGCTGTGCTTCAGTTTCTTCACCTGAAAATCAAAATTATATGTCCTCAGCTAATGAGCCCGCAATTAATAGAGAAGGTAACAATTAATATTCATAAACACTATGTTATTAGCTCACTGTCGAATATCTTGCACTGTACAAAACTGCTTTTGTTTATCGTGTTTCAATTTACATGTTTTCCTAAAACATTTCAAATAACCAACCTCATTTTGCCATATGTCATTAAATTATTTCAGGATATTCTGATCTTGGTGACCAACTCATGCAGTGTAGTCATTGTAATGCAAATATGTGGTATGATGAAAGAATCTCAAAAGATAAAAGAACTACAAATCCAAGATTAAGTTTATGTTGTGGAAATGGCAAAGTTGAACTTCCATTGTTACAAAATCCACCTAAATATCTCTGCCAACTTTTGTATGATCATGGTACATCTGATAGTAAAAATTACCAACAGAACATAAGGACATATAACATGATGTTTGCCTTTACTTTTGCTGGTATTAAGTTTGACAAATCAATTAATCATTCAAGAGGACCTCCTACAATAAGAATTCAAGGTCAACCATGTTATAGAATAGGTAGCATGTTACCAATGCCTGGTGTCATACCCTAATTTCGTCCGGGGATTATTACTTGATGACATGCAACCTTTGGTTAGCCGCTTTGAGATTACTTGGCGTCCTTTGTTGCACAAAAAATGAAGTCCCGAGATGTATCAGAAATCAAAAGGAAGCAGGCTTACGCGATCCGTGAAATTTCGTAATGTGGCGGAAATCGAAAAGAGGTGTTTTGGCGTAATCCGTGAGTTTCCGTAACTTCTTCGAAAGCTAAAAAAAGAGTAAATACATAATCCGTAAGGATTCGTAACCTTGCGGAAGGAAAATAAGTATCGTTACGAAATTCGTGAAGTTTCGTAACGTTACGAAAAAAGAATTACCAAAAAATAGAAGAGGGGGTGCATTTAGTAAAAAGGGGGGTACAAATAGCAATCTGGCCCACTTGGGCATTCCAGATCCTTCCTCCAGAAGGCTGTTGCTTCTGGAGGAAGCAACCTTGCTCGAGCTGAGCTCGCCTGGGCGAGCTGGGTGGCAAGCTCCTCCCCTATTTTGCTATAAATAGGGGGAGGAGTGAAGAAGAAAAGGGTTCAGCCTTCTTGGCATTTCGTATTCTCTTGAATTTGCTGAGGAAAATTGTTTCCGTGAAGAAAATCCAAGCCGAGGCGCTTCCGTAACGTGTCCGTAATGTTTCCGTGAGTAATTACGCGAAGATTCTCGACCGTTCTTCAACATGCATCGTTCGTTCTTCGTTTTCTTCAGTCTTCAATGGGTAAGTACTTCAAACCGAGCTTTTCAATTCATTCTATGTACCCGTGGTGGTCCACATTTTGTTTCATGTATTTTTATTCTCGTTTTAATTCACTTTTTATACCCCCTTTTGACGTGCTTAAGCCATTTATTTAAGTCGTTTCTCGCCTAATCTAAAAATAAAATAAATTTCCACCGATCGTTTGAATTGTATCATCCGTTAATTTCGGTTAAAATGAATTCCGACCGTTCGGTCGTGCCGTAACCACGTTGGAAATAAAAAAAGAGGTAAAATAATAATATAATAATAAAAAAAATACCTTTTTAGTAAAATAAAGCGAAAAATCAATCGGACGTTTTCTCTTTCGGATTTCTCATTCTTAATTGAATTGACTAATAACTAAAGTGAAACTAAGGCTAAAATCAACTCGCCTAGTCAAGCTCGTCCACAAAAAATAGGGTTTTGAAAGTTTATCATTTCAGTTTCTTACCAAGTAAAATGGATCATTTTTAAAGTCCAACGCCTTAAAATGATCACCCTTCAAGTAAAAAGAATCACTTGATTCACGCATGAGAAAGAACTACGTAGGTCTGATTTCCTCTTTGATAGAGGGTACGTAGGAGCAAGAGCCCCCGCTTTTGTCGACCTCAAAAAATAAAAAGAACTAAAAGTTAAGATAACACAATTTCCACAATTCTAAAAATAGGTTGTTGTCCTTCGAGACAAACGTAAGAGGTGCTAATACCTTCCTCAAGCGTAAATACAACTCCCGAACTTAGAATTTTCATTTTGACCGGTTTTCCCGACGTTTTCCACAAATAAACGTTGGTGGCGACTCTGCGCATCTTTCCTCCTTTGGAAAGCGCACCCGTGAGCCTCGCCCTCGCTCGCCCGCAAAAGGGCACGTTGCGACAGTTGGCGACTCCACTGGGGAATCTTTGTGAGCTAGGCCTATTTTAAGGAATTGTGGATTTGTGAAGCTTTGTGTGTTCTTTTGTTGAAACTGTGTAAAATGTAAATAATTGTTGTCTATTTCGCATTCTTTACACTGCATTCTAAGCACCCACGGGTTTGAGTAAAAAAGGGGCCCTATACCCGGGTTCATGGGAATTTAAGGAGTGGAGGTGAATCTATCATCATGCTAGGTCTCCGACTTGCTTGATAATAGTGAAACCTCGTCTAGAGCTTTCTCTCTTTATAATGTGTTGTCGCTGGTATTCCATACCGCCACAATATTATTATCTTGAGTGATGATACCTCTAGAGAACGGCCGTGTGAGTTATAAATTGTTGGGAAGTAGTTATTAGAGACCCCTAGATATTGTTCTATAGGTTCCCAAATAGGGGCAAAGGGCAAACACGCTCCTGTGCCATTCGTTCTCATGCATTTTTGGTTTATAGTTTTTGCTAGTGATGTTTGGTTTCTTTAGAGTAATACGTAACCTTTTTAATGCTACGTTGAGGCGCCATCATGCCCAAAACGTAGCATTAAAATTGGGTCTCTGAGGTCTCGTATGTATGAATTACCCTTTTTTCTTGTTTTCTTTCCGTTTCATGCATACGCATCGCATCATTCATGTCGGAGTCTTGATCCACCCCTTTTTTAGGTAAATGATGGGGACAAATCAAAACGGCAAAAGGTTTTATCAAGTCAAGGTTAAAAGTCTAGATGTCACTAGCCTCAAGGAATTAGGACGATTGATGGGACCTCTCCAAAGGCAAGCCTTCCGCAAAGTGTACGGGAAGATTCTAGATTTGGCCGCAATGGAGGTATTTATGGAAGCTGTCGTATCCCTCGCCCAATACTATGACCAGCCGTTGAGGTGTTTCACGTTTGGGGACTTCCAAATGGTACCAACTATTGAAGAGTTTGAGGAAATATTAGGATGCCCTCTTGGGGGGAGAAAACCGTATCTTTTCTCCGGCTTTCTTCCTTCCTTGAGCAAGATTGCAGCTGTGGTTGGTGATTTAGCAAAAGAGTTGGATCGCACGAAGCAAACTCGGAACGGCGTAGTGGGACTGCCTTGGAAATACTTGGAAGGTAAGGCAAGGGATATGGCGAGCCAAGAGAAGTGGGGCCCGTTTGCAGATATTTTAGCTTTGCTGATTTTTGGGGTTGTCCTCTTCCCGAACGTCGACGGTTTGGTAGACTTAGCCGTCATTGATGCTTTCCTCGCATATCACCATAGCAAGGAAAGTTCAGTGGTGGCTATCTTGACAGATTTGTTTGACACCTTTGACCAGAGGTGTGAGAAAAACAGTGCACGGATTGTCTGTTGTTTACCCGCTCTCTGTGTGTGGTTGATTTCACACCTATTCCAACAAGACACGAGACACCCGTGTCCGCTTCAAAGCTATCGCTCATGCGCCGAAAAAGAAAGAGTCGATTGGGACCAACATTTGGCTGGGATAGGGGGCCGCGCGATCAATTGGTTTCCTCGTTGGAAGGAAGGCAAGGAAGGAGTTCTTTTCTCGTGTGGGGACTACCCTAATGTTCCATTGATAGGGACTAGGGGGTGTATTAATTATAATCCCGTACTCGCCATAAGACAACTAGGGTACCCCATGAGGGGAGCGCCAACCGAAGAAAGTCTCTCGCCTTTCCTTGTGAGGAATCTAGGCGCACAAAGTCTCAAGGCGATACAAAGAGTCCACAAGGCGTGGAGAAGTCCGTTGAGGAAAGACAAGGAGCTTAGGGGCATCCGTAATGGCGTCATCAGAGGTTATCATGGATAGCTAAGAATTCACACGCGGGGGTTAGATTGGCTCTCCAAGTTGAAAGTTATCAATGAGGAGGACTTCAAAGCTCCGGAGGAAGATGAAGAAGTCCGAGCTCTAAAATTAGAGTTAGGGAAGGCAAGACTCGCCAAGGAGAAGTTCAAGTCAGCTGCTACACACATCCAGAAGGAGTGCACCGAGTTACAAGAGGAAAATGCGGCCACTGCAAAAGCCCTTGAACAAGAAACCAAAAGGGCCCGCAAGGAGGAATATGGCCGAGAGAAATTCCGAGGAGCATTGTGGGGTAGCAACAATGAGCTCAAGCTCCGAAGGGAGGAGAGAGATCGGTCACGGGTGCATGGCATGATCTTAAAAGAAGAGTTAGTTGCTTGCGCGAGGTCCAAAAGGAGTTTGGCTCAACACTTGGAAGCCACGGAGCAAAGCATGCTAACTATCATAGGGCAATACAAGGAAGAGTTGAACCAGTCTGTGGCCCATGAACAAAAGCTAGTGGAGGATTTTGCATAAGTGTACGCCGAAAAAGAAGCAAGAGGGAGGGTGATTGATGCATTGCATCAAGAAGCGACTATGTGGATGGATAGGTTCGCCTTGACCTTGAATGGAAGTCAAGACCTCCCGCGTCTTTTAGCCAAAGCAAAAGCCATGGCCGAAGTGTGTACGGCCCCCGAGGAGATTCATGGGCTAATCAATTACTGTCAGCACATGATAGATTTGATGGCCCATATAATTAGAAATCGTTAGGTTCTCTTATAACACCTTTGTGTAATCTTGGCTAGATGAAAGCTTTGTTCTTTTTATAAAATGAGAAGTTCTGGACTCATTACGTTACCTAAAAACCTTTGGGTGGATCCAAGTGCACCGATCATTCATTTGCATATTCATGTTTTGGTGGCATACTCACCTTTGTTTATTTCTTTAGGAAATTCATCGTAACTAAGAAAACACCAAGGCACCCCTATAACACTCGATCCAGAAAAATGGATAATGAAGAGGGCGTGCAGGAACAGATGAAGGCTGATCTATCAGCCTTTAAAGATCAAATGGCTTCCATCTCGGAGGTCATGTTAAAACTCTAGAAAACCATAGAGGACAAAGCCACGACAACCGCCTCCCGTACGGTTAGGGAAGCGGAGCCGGTGCTGCAACCCGCTTTAAATCCGGGCCGAGACAGAAACACGGCCGTGTTTGGTCGAAGGTATAGTCCACAAGCTTATCCTTATGGCTTGCCTCCGGACTTCACTCCCCGTGCCACTCCGGAAGATTTAAGCCAAGCCCCTACTTTTGAGGGGCAACTCCCGCCTTATGACGACTATCCCAGGCAAGACGATGAGGAAGGAGATACCCATCTCGGCCCCCTGCTCCACCTCAAAGATCCGTCCCCACATGAACTACCCCAACCGAACATAGTCTGCCATATCCTGGCCTCACCCACACCCGTAAAAGAATCTGTTCCCTTCGCGGAAGATAAGGGAAAGATAGAGGCGCTTGAAGAGAGGTTAAAAGCAGTCGAGGGCCTTGGCAATTACCCATTCTCGGATTTAGCGGATTTATGTCTTGTGCTCAATATCGTCATTCCTCCCAAATTCAAAGTGCCGGACTTTGATAAGTACAAAGGGACGACATGTCCGAAGGGGCATCTTCGGATGTATTGCCGAAAGATGGGGGCGTATTCTGCGGACGAGAAATTGTTGGTCCATTTCTTTCAAGACAGCTTGGCCGGAGCAGCTGTAGCATGGTATACCAATCTGGAAGCTTCCCAAATCCGATCATGGAAGGACTTGGCAACTGCCTTCATTAGGAAGTACCAGTACAATACGGACATGGCTCCCGATCGGAATCAGCTTCAGAGTATGACTAAGCGAGAGCATGAGTCCATTAAGGAATATGCCCAAAGATGGAGAGATCTCGCAGCCCAAGTCGTACCGCCCATGACGGAAAGGGAGATGATCACAATTATGGTAGATACGTTACCCACGTTCTACTATGAAAAGCTGATAAGCTACATGCCAGCTAACTTTGCGGATCTCGTCTTTGCCGGAGAAAGGATTGAATCTGGATTACGGAAAGGCAAGTTCGAATATGCTTCCAACAACAACAGAAGAGCCCCAGTAGTGGGCGCGAGGAAAAAAGAAGGAGACGCCCACGCAGTCACCACCGCCCCGACGTGGATGAAAGCACCCCAAAATATCCAAAGCTCATACCAGCCCAATCCCCCAAATTTTTTAATCCGAGCCGGGAATTCTCTCCCGACTCAAGTAAAAGGACCACCCGCAGCAGAAAGAGTGCTGGCCCAACGCACAGCTCCAGCCGCTCCCCGGCCAATTAATAATACAGCCCCTGGCGCAAGCTATAAATATGCACAGCACCCGCCCCCGAAAGATAACTTCTCCCCTATTCCCATGGCATACTCCGAGTTATGGCCTTCATTATTGGAGAATCATTTGGTGGTGGCCATACCCGGGAAGGTCTTCCAGCCACCCTACCCTAAGTGGTACGACCCGGGTGCCAAGTGTGTGTACCATAGTGGAGCTCCCGGACACAATATTGACTCCTGCATCCCGTTCAAGTATAAAGTGCAGCACCTGATTAGTGCCGGCTGGCTAGCGTTTCAGGAGGAAGGCCCAAATGTTAAAACCAACCCGCTAGCTAGTCATGGAGGGGCTAGCGTGAACGTCGTCGAAGAGGACGGGCCATCGCGGGCAAAGAGGTTAGGAGAGGTGGTTACTTCTAGACGCTTCATCTATCAATCACTGCAAGCGGCGTGCATGGTCTCCCGAGGTGGAGACAAAAGGGATGAATGTTTGTTTCACCTCGGGGAGTCGCATGACATGGAAACCTGTCCCGTGGTGGAAGAATTGCTTCAGCGGCTCATGGATTGCGGGTAGCTTGAAGTGTCCATAGGAGGGAGGGAAGAACCACAAATTTGCATGCAGTCGGAAGAGAAGAAGGTTCCTCTAACCCCCAAGGCCCTAGTGATATGTTTTACTAGGAAGGGGACTGGCTCCACACCCATATACCCCCGAACGGCACCCAAGCCAACACCATTTGCATATCAAAGTAATAAGGCCGTTCTGTGGAAGTATACCCCTCCCGCGTCCAGCGAAAGAGTTGCAACCGAAGTTGACTCCCTATCAGCTAAGATAACCAACATCACCGGCCTCAGTGGCGTCACCCACAGTGGTCGGGTGTTCGCTTCCCCTCACCCGACGGAATTGCCCTCTGAAGGGAAAGCGCCCATGGTCCAAGAGCCCACAGATATAGCCACCCCCTCGAAAGAAGTAGATCCTCAAGTGGTAAGAGGGGCCGAAAAGAAAGAGGGACTTCAAGGAAAAACAGTGACTTTGGAAGAGGCCCATGAGTTCCTCCGCCTCATCCAACAAAGCGAGTTTAAGGTAGTCGAGCAACTGAATAAAATTCCAGCAAGGATCTCTTTGCTTGAACTACTCATAAACTCCGAGCCTCATCGTGTGCTGTTGATGAAGGTCCTTAACGATGCCCATGTAGCGCATGATATCTCAGTGGAGGGTTTCGAAGGCATCGTTAATCATATAACCACCAACAATTATATCGCGTTTGTGGAAGAAGAGATTCCCGTTGAGGGGAGAGGACACAACAAGGCTCTACATGTGTCGGTGAGATGTATGGACCACGTTGTCGCAAAGGTACTTATCGACAATGGATCAAGCTTAAATGTAATGCTGAAGACCACTTTGGAAAAGCTTCCTTTTAGTGCGTCACGTTTAAAACCAAGCTCGATGGTGCTGCGAGCCTTTGATGGTACTCGGCGGGAAGTGATGGGGGAAATCGACATTCCCATTCAGATAGGCCCCCACACTTGCAACGTGGTGTTTCAAGTAATGGATATAAATCCCGCCTATAGCTGCCTCTTAGGAAGACCGTGGATTCATGCCCTGGGAGTGGTCCCTTCAACGCTTCACCAGAAATTGAAGTTCGCAGTGGGTGGACTTTTAGTGATAGTGTCGGGTGAAGAGGACATGTTAGTGAGCTGCCCCTCCTCCGCACCATACGTAGAAGCGGCGGAAGAATCATTGGAAACGGCTTTCCAATCCTTTGAGGTGGTGAGCTGCGCCTCTGTGGAACCAAGTCTGTCGCTACCTTCTCTCTCTAAACTGGCCATAATGGTGGCGCGTGTTATGCTCATGAACGGATTTGAGCCCGGAATGGGTCTAGGCAAGGACTGCCTCGGGAATGTCGACGTGGTCGATATCAAGGGAAATCCATACAAGTATGGATTAGGGTATGAACCCGGGATGCCGGGGAGGAGGAACGTGCCGTCAAGATTTCGGGCGGATAGGGTATGGCCCGGCCGTATTAGCCAGTGTTTCACCAGCGCTGGAATGGTGTCCGAGGAGGAGGTGGCAGCAATAGAAGAGGAGTTCCCTCAAGACCCACCAAGTTTTGTGCAACCATGCCACCCCGATTCCCAAGTGGGGAACTGGCGCGTGATAAGCCAGTCAGAAGTCTATACCGCTGATTCAATGTAATTAGAGCCTATAGATTTCCTTTCTCTTTTGTTTTGTGAAACCTACCTTATTTAAATAAACAAAGAGATCTTGTTTCATCTGTTCTTGCGGTCCCACCTTTTCTCATATCATTTTGCATGTTTTTGTTTCTTTTGTCTTGTTTGGTATAGATATGAGGGTCGATTCTTTGAGGATCTTGACAACGAGGGTTTGACAATCGATTTCGATCGAGATATAAGCCAAACGATAAACGAGGAAGAGGAAGAGGACGTCCTATCACCAGAGTTGGAGAGGTTGGTCGCTCAGGAAGAACGTGAAATGAAGCCTCACCAAGAAGAAACCAAATTGGTAAACTTGGGGACCACGAAGGAAAAGAAAGAAGTAAAGGTAGGAACCGGTATGACCGTGCCTATCCGTCAAGGCTTGATAACCCTTCTTCAAGAGTATCAAGATGTCTTTGCGTGGTCATATCAAGACATGCCCGGTCTGGATTCCGACATTGTGCAGCATAAGTTACCTTTGAATCCTGGGTCTTCCCCGGTTAAGCAAAAGTTACGAAGAATGAAACCCGAGATGTCCTTAAAAATTAAAGAAGAAGTAAGGAAGCCGTTTGATGCAGGTTTCTTAGTTGTGGCGCGGTACCCGGAGTGGGTAGCCAACATTGTCCCAGTCCCAAAAAAGGACGGCAAGGTTCGAATGTGTGTAGACTACCGGGACTTGAACCGAGCCAGTCCTAAAGACAATTTTCCCCTGCCACACATTGATATATTGGTAGATAATACAGCCAAATTCGCCCTTTTCTCTTTTATGGATGGTTTCTTGGGGTATAATCAAATAAAGATGGCACCCGAGGATGTAGAGAAGACCACTTTCATCACCCTATGGGGGACATTTTGCTATAAAGTGATGGCCTTCGGGCTGAAAAATGTTGGGGCAACCTATCAGCGTGCCATGGTGGCATTGTTCCATGATATGATGCATAAGGAAATAGAGGTCTACGTAGATGACATGATTGCCAAGTCTCGGATTGAGGACGAACACCTTGTCAATCTGCGTAAGCTGTTTGGAAGGTTGCGGAAATACCAATTAAAACTAAACCCAACCAAATGCACCTTTGGGGTGAAGTCGGGGAAGCTGCTAGGATTTATCGTAAGTCAGAAAGGGATAGAGATAGATCCCGAGAAAGTAAAGGCCATCCTTGAAATGCCAGAACCACGCACGGAGAAGCAGGTTCGGGGGTTTTTAGGCAGGTTGAATTATATCGCGAGATTTATCTCGCAACTCACCCCTACCTGTGAGCCCATTTTTAAGCTGTTACGTAAGAACCAAGCGGTCCTATGGAACAGTGACTGCCAAGAGGCCTTCGAGAAGATCAAACAGAGTCTCACGAATCCCCCGGTGCTCATGCCACCTGTAACAGGAAGACCTCTTTTCCTATACATGACCGTGTTGGACGAGTCTATGGGGTGCGTATTGGGTCAGCATGATGATTCTGGGAAAAAGGAGCAAGCCATCTACTATCTGAGCAAGAAGTTTACCGCATGTGAGATGAATTACTCAATGTTGGAAAGGATGTGTTGTGCTCTGGTATGGGCATCACATCGGCTTAGGCAATACATGCTCAGCCATACCACGTGGCTTATTTCAAAAATGGATCCCGTGAAATACATCTTTGAAAAACCGGCCCTCACGGGACGAATCGCTAGGTGGTAGGTACTATTATCTGAATTCGATATCGTTTACGTCACCCAAAAAGCGGTAAAGGGAAGTGCCTTAGCAGATTATTTGGCCCAGCAACCCCTCCAGGATTATCGGCCGATGCACCCCGAGTTCCCAGATGAAGATATCATGGCCCTGTTTGAAGAGAAGCGGACGCACGAGGACATAGACAAATGGATTGTTTGCTTCGATGGGGCGTCAAATGCTTTGGGCCACGGAGTAGGGGCAGTCCTTGTATCCCCGGATGATCAGTGTATTCCTTTCACGGCTAGGCTAGGTTTTGATTGTACCAACAATATGGCTGAGTACGAAGCATGCGCCCTCGGGGTTCAGGCGGCCATTGATTTTGATGTAAAACTACTCAAGGTGTATGGAGACTCAGCTTTGGTGATACGCCAGTTAAAAGGAGAATGGAAAACTAAGGATCCGAAGTTGATACCCTATCAAACTCACATTTTGAGGTTAGCCAAGTACTTTGACGATATTTCCTTCCACCACATACCTCGGGAAGAGAATCAAATGGCTGATGCATTAGCCACCCTGGCATCCATGTTTCAACTTGCCCCACACGGGGATCTGCCGTACATCAAATTCAAATCTCAAGGCAGGTCGGCATATTGTTATGCAATAGAGGAAGAGCGGGATGGTAAACCGTGGTATTTCGACATCAAGCAATATGTCGAGAACAAGGAATACCCACCAGGGATTTCTGACAATGACAAAAGGACGTTGAGGCGATTGGCTACTGGTTTCTTTGTAAGTGGTACCATCCTGTACAAACGAAACCACGACATGACCCTCCTACGATGCGTAGATGCCAAAGAGGCGAACTTCATGATTGAGGAGATCCACGAGGGTTCCTTTGGGACACATGCCAATGGGCATGCTATGGCCAGAAAAATCCTTAGGGCCGGTTATTATTGGCTCACCATGGAAAAGCGATTGCTGCGCTCATGTAAGGAAATGCCATAAATGTCAGGCATACGCGGACAATGTCAATGTTCCGCCACATCCTCTGAATGTTATGTCCGCCCCTTGGCCTTTTTCCAAGTGGGGAATAGACATCATTGGGGCCATCGAACCCAAAGCGTCGAATGGTCACCACTTCATTCTTGTGGCGATAGATTACTTCACCAAATGGGTCGAAGCAGCTTCTTATACTAATGTCACAAGGAATGTGGTAGTTAGATTCATAAAGAAGGAGTTGATTTGTCGATACGGACTCCCAGGAAGATCATTACTGACAATGGCACCAATCTGAACAATAAGATGATGCAGGAGATGTGCGAAGACTTCAAGATCCAGCATCATAACTCTACCCCTTATCGGCCAAAGATGAATGGAGCTGTAGAGGCTGCGAATAAGAATATTAAGAAGATTGTTCAAAAGATGACAGTGTCATACAAAGATTGGCATGAGATGTTGCCTTTCGCCCTGCACGGATATAGAACCTCGGTACGAACTTCTACTGGGGCAACACCGTATTCCTTAGTTTATAGGATGGAAGCAGTACTCCCGTTTGAGGTGGAAGTTCCTTCTCAGAGGATAATAGCAGAATCCGGCCTAGAAGAGTCGAAATGGGCTCAAGCACGCTACGACCAACTCAACCTCATTGAAGGTAAGCGTTTGACAGCCATGAGCCATGGGCGTCTGTATCAACGAAGAGTAAAGAACGCATTCGACAAGAAGGTACGTTCGCACAAGTTCAACGAGGGGGACCTCGTGCTGAAAAAGATGTCCCACGCTGTTAAGGATAGTTGAGGCAAGTGGTCCCCGAATTATGAAGGACCTTCGTGGTGAAAAGAGCTTTTTCTGGAGGCGGGACATCACGGATAACCAACATGGATGACGAG